>NC_052633.1:10035431-10335431 GCF_016161935.1 Mauremys reevesii | reverse complement strand
CACCCACCATTTAGGCTATATTTCCCTAGTTTGTTTATGAGGAGGTCATGTGAGACGGTATCAAAAGCCTTAAAGTCAAGATATACCACATCTACTGCTTCCCCCTTATCCACAAGGCTTGTTACCCTGTCAAAGAAAGCTATTAAGCAGGTTTGCCATGATTTGTTCTTGACAAATCCATGTTGACTGTTACTTATCACCTTACTATCTTCTAGGTGTTTGCAAACTGATTGCTTGATTAGTTGCTCTGTTATCTTTCTTGGTACTGAATTTAAGCTGATCGGTCTGTAATTCCCCGGGTTGTCCTTATTTCCCTTTCTATAGATGGGCACTATATTTGCCCCCTTCCAGTCCTTTGGAATCTCTCCCGTCTTCCAGGAGTTTTTGAAGATAAATCGCTAATGGCTCAGATATCGCCTCAGTCAGCTCCTTGAGTATTCCAGGGTGAATTTCATCAGGCCTTGCCAACTTGAAGACATCTAACTTGTCTAAGTAATTTTTAACTTGTTCTTTCTTATTTTAGCCTCAGATCCTACCTCATTTTCACTGGCATTCACTGTGTTAGACGTTCGATTGCTACTAACCTTTTTGGTGAAAATGGAAACAAAAAAGTCATTTAGCACTTCCATTTCCACATTACACATTTAGCACGTCTTCCATTTCCACATCTGTTATAGTCTTTTCCTCCTCAATGGATAATGGGCCTACCCTGTCAATGGTCTTCCTCTTGCTTTTCATATATTTATTTGTTACCCTTTATGTCTCTAACTAGTTTGATCTCATTTTGTGCCTTGGCCTTTCTAAAGTTTTCCCCTACATGCTCATGTTATTGTTTTTTATATTCATCCTTCATAATTTGACATGGTTTCCACTTTTTCTAGGACTATTTTTGAGGTTCAGATCATTGAAGATCTCCTGTTTAAGCCAGGGTGGTCTCTTGCCATACTAGCTGTCTTTTCTATGCACTGGGATAGTTTGCTTTTGTGCCCTGAATAATGTCTCTCTGAAAAATTGCCAACTCTCTTTAATTGCTTTTCTCTTTAGACTTGCTTCCCATGGGATCTTACCTACCAAATCCTGAGTTTGCTAAAGTCTGCCTTCTTGAAACCCATTATCTTTTTTCTGCTGTTTTCCCTCTTACCATTCCATGATCGCTTTCACTCAAGCTGCCTTTCACTTTCAAATTCTCAACCAGTTTCTCCCTATTTGTCAAAATCAAATCTAGAAGAGTTGCTTTCTCTTCTGAAATAAAAAACATAGGCACCAACTTCCCCTCTTTCACGTGGGTGCTCAACCCCCCCTGCCCCTGGCCCCATCCCCACTTCAACCCTTCCATGAGGCCCTGCCCCTGAGCGTGCTGGGCAGGAAACGCTGGGAGGTAGGCGGAGGAGCGGGGACGCGGCGCGGTCAGGGGAGGAGGAGGAGGAGGGGTGGGGGGGAGAGGAGCTTGGCTGCTGGTGGAAGTACCCATGGAGTTAGCGCCTATGGTCTTCAATACAGTCCAAGAGCTTGTTGAATAATCTGCGCCCTGCTGTGTTATTTTCCCAACAGATGTCTGCATAGTTGAAGTCTCCCATCACCACCAAGTACTGTGCTTTGGATGATTGTTGGTTGTTAAGAAAAAAAATCTCATCCACCTCTTCTTCCGGGCTAGGTGGTCTATAGTAGGCCCTTACCATGACATCACCCTTGTTTTTTATCCCTTTTATCTTTACCCAAAGACTTTCCAACAAGTCTGTCTCCTATTTCCATCTCAATCTCAGTGCAAGTGTGTATATCTTTGATACACAAGGCAACACCTCCTCCTTTTCTAACCTGACTGAGGTGTCAACAGAGGAAGTTTTGGAACAAATTGATAAATTAAACAGTATTATGTCACCAGGACTGGATGGTATTCACTCAAGAGTTCTGAAGGAACTTAATTATGAAAATACAGAACTACTAAGTATTCTATGTAACCTATCACTTAAGTCAGCTTCTGTACCAGATGACTGGAGAATAACTAACATGACACCAATTTTTTAAAAAGGTTCCAGGTTGATCCTGGCAATTGCAGGCCAGTAAGCCTAACTTCATTACCAAGCAAACTAGTTGAAACTATAGTAAAAAACAGAATTATCAGACACATAGATGAACACGATTTGTTGAGGAAGTGTCAATACAGCTTTTGTAAAGGAAAATCATGCCTCCCTAATATATTAGAATTTTTAAGGGGGTCAACAAACTTGTGGACAAGGGTGATCCAGTGGGTATAGTGTACTTGGACTTTCCGAAAGCCTTTGACAAGGTCCCTCACCAAAGGCTCTTAAGCAAAGTAAGCTGTCATGGGATAAAAGGGAAGTTCCTCTTACAAATCAGTCACTGGTTAAAAGACAGGAAACAAAGGTCAGTTTTCAGAATGGAGAGAGGTAATTAGTGGTGTCCCTCAGGGATTTGTACTGGGATCGGTATGTTCAACATATTCACAAGGGATCTGGAAAAAGGGGTAAACAGTGAAGTGGCAAAATTCAGACAAAACAAAATTATGCAAGATAGTGAAATCCAAAGCAGATTGCAAAGAGTTACCAATGATTCTCAGAAAAACTGTGTGACTGCACAAGAAAATGACAGATAAAATTCAATATTGATAAATGGAAAGTAATGCATATTAGAAAACATAATCCCATAATTCCAATTTGAAAATTATGGGATCTAAATTAGCTGGTACGATTCAAGAGAGAGATCTTGGAGTCATTGTGGATAGTTCTCTGAAAACACCCACTCAGTGTGCAGTGGCAGTCAAAAAAGCTAACCCAATGTGAAGAACCATTAGGAAAGGGATATATAATAAAACAGAAAATATCATAATGCCACTATATAAATCTGTGATATGCCCATACCTTGAGTAGTGCATAGAATTGTGATTGCCCCATCTCAAAAAAGAAATATTGGATTTGGAAAAGGTACAGAGAAGGGCAACAAAAATGATTAAGGGGATGGAACAGCTTCCTTCTGAGGAGAGATTAAAAAGACTGGGATTTTTCAGCTTAGAAAAGAGACAACTAAAGGGGGATATGATAGAGTTCTACAAAATCATGACTGGTGTGGAGGAAGTAAATAAGCAAGTGTGATTTACTCCTCATAACACAAGAACTCAGGGGCACCCAATTAAATTATCAGGCAGCAGGTTTAAAACAAACAAAAGGGAGTATTTCTTCATACAATGAACAGTCACATCTGGAACTTGTTGGCGGAGGATGTTGTGAAGGCCAAGACTATAACAAGGGTCAAAAAAGAAGTAGGTAAGTTGATGGAGGATAGGTCCATCACTGGCTATTAGCCAGGATGGGCAGGGATGCCACCCCATGCTCTGGGTGTCCTAGCCTCTGACTGCCAGAAACTGGGAGTGGATAATAGGGAATGAATCAATAATTGCCTGTTTTGTTCATTCCCTCTGAAGCAGCTGGCATTGGCCACTGTCAGAGGACAGGATACTGGGCCAGATGGACCATTGGTTTGACCCAGCATGGCCGTTCTTATGTTCTCATTTCCTGACAAAACAAGATAAACTCATCACTGCGTGAAATAAGAAGGACCATTAATCTCACTCCATTCCAAACTAATGGTATGTCTACACTGGCAAGTTTCTGCTCCACAAGTTATACCACTTTTATTAAAATGCTGGAATTAAACCACTGTTGCGTATCCACAATGTGCTGCTTGTGATGCTGCAGCGCATCCACATTAGCAGCTCTTGCAATGGCAAAGACTGCAGTGCATTGTGAGTAGCTATGAATCCCACTGTACAGCTGGCCGCAGGGTACTTTGGGAAGGGTTTGCAGTGCCTCATGGGGCAGGAACAGCGTCACATGATGCAGGTTTCCCAATCCCATTGTTCCATGGGCATCCTATTACATTGCCAGCTGCTTTTCCACTGAAGTGGGGCGGGGGAGTGTGTGACAAGGAGTGTGTGTGTGTATGGAGGGGGACAGACAGTGTGTTTTGGGGGACAGGGAGTGTGTCAGCATGCTGTCTTGTAAGTTCAGTCAGCAGCAGGAAGCAACCAGTCCTGAGGCAGGGGGAGGGGGAAACCTCTGTCTCTCTCTCAGGCCTGGTCTACACTACGCGTTTAAACCGAATTAACCCTGCACCCATCCACACAACGAAGCCCTTTATATCGATATAAAGGGCTCTTTAAACCGATTTCTGTACTCCTCCCCGACGAGAGGAGTAGCGCTGAAATCGGTATTGCCATGTCAGATTAGGGTTAGTGTGGCCGTAATTCGACAGTATTGGCCTCCAGGCGGTATCCCACAGTGCACCATTGTGACCGCTCTGGAAAGCCATCTGAACTCGGATGCACTGGCCAGGTAGACAGGAAAAGCCCTGCGAACTTTTGACTTTCTTTTCCTGTTTGCCCAGCGTGGAGCTCTGATCAGTATGGGTGGCGATGCAGTCCCAAATCCAAAAGGAGCTTCAGCATGGACCGTACGGGAGATACTGGATCTGATCACTGTATCGGGAGACAAATCTGTTCTATCAGAGCTCCGTTACAGAAGACGAAATGACAAAGCATTTGAAAAAATCTCCAGGCTATGATAGACAGAGGCCACAGCAGGGACTCAGCACAGTGCTGTGTGACAAGCGTAATGGAAAGCCAAAGAATCAAATGGACGCTCATGGAGGGAGGGAGGGAGGGGGGACTGAGGACTCCAGCTATCCCACAGTCCCAGCTTTTCGGAGACTGCATTTGCATTCTTGGCTGAGCTCCCAATACCTGAAGGGTCAAAAACATTTTCCTGGGTGTTTCAGGGTATATGTCGTCAATTTACCCCCTTCCCCCCCCCCGAAAGAAAAGGGACAAAAATCGTTTCTCGCCTTTTTTCAATGTCACCCTATGTCTACTGCATGCTGCTGGTAGATGGGGTGCTGCAGCGCTGAACAGCAGCATCCCCTCCCCTCCCCAGTAGCAGACGGTGCAAAATGACTGATATCCGTCCTCATCATCATCCCATGAGTGCTCCTGGCTGGCCTCAGTGAGGTCGGCCAGGGGCGCCTGGGCAAAAATGGGAATGACTCCCTGTTATTCCCAGCAGACGGTACAGAAGGATTGAAAACCGTCCTCATCATAGCAACTGGAGGCTGAGAGCCTCCCACCCCCCTTTCGTGTCTAATGAAGATTCTGTACTGCCTGGACTATCATAGCAGCGGGAGGCTGCCTCCCCCTCATTTTATCTCACTAAAAAGTCAGTGTTTCTTATTCCTGCATTCTCTATTACTTCATCACACAAATGGGAGGACACTGCCATGGTAGCCCAGGAGGGGTGTGGGAGGAAGGAAGCAACGGGTGAGGTTGTTGCAGGGGCACCCCCTAGAATGGCATGCAGCTCATCATTCCTGCGGGATATCTGGGGCTCTGACCCGGAGCAGCTGTGCTCTCTGGTTCTCTAGTAGACTTGCCCCATATTCTAGGCAGGACTGACTATTTTTAGACAAAACATAAAGAAGGAAATGACCTGGGGAGTCATTCCCATTTTTGTCCATGCGCTCCCAGCTGACCTCAGCGAGGCGAGCCAGGAGCACCCATGACAGCAGCAGACGGTACAAAAGGATTGATAACCGTCATCGCCAATTTCCAATTGCAGATGGTGATATAGGGCTGGTAACCGTCTCTGCTACCTTGCAAAGGCAAATGAATGCTGCTGTGTAGTAGTGCAGTACCGCGTCTGTCAGCAGCATCTAGTACACATACGGTGACAGTGACAAAAGGCTAAACGGGCTCCATGGTTGCCATGCTATGGCGTCTGCCAGGGCAATCCAGGCAGGGGCGGCTCTAGACATTTCGCCACCCCAAGCAGGGCGGCATGCCGCGGTGGGTGCTCTGCCAGTCACCGGGAGGGCGGCAGGCAGCTCCGGTGGACCTCCCGCAGGCATGCCTGCGGAGGGTCTGCTGGTCCCGCGGCTTTGGCGGGAGGTCCACCGGAGCCGCAGGACCAGCGGACCCTCTGCAGGGACGCCTGCGGGAGGTCCACGGGAGCCGCCTGCCGCCCTCCCGGCGACCGACAGAGCGCCCCACCCCGTGGCATGCCACCCCAAGCACACTCTTGGCATGCTGGGGCCTGGAGCTGCCCCTGAATCCAGGGAAAAAGGGCGCAAAATGATTGTCTGCCGTTGCTTTCACGAAGGAAGGATTGAGTGACGACATTTACCTAGAATCACCCATGACACTGTTTTTGCCCCATCATGCATTGGGATCTCAACCCAGAATTCCAATGGGCGGAAGAGACTGCGGGAACTATGGGATAGCTACGGGATAGCTACCCACAGTGCAACGCTCCAGAAATCGACGCTAGCCTTGATACATGGACGCACACTGCCGAATTAATGGGCTTAGTGTGGCCGCATGCACTCGACTTTATACAATCTGTTTTAAAAAACGATTTCTGTAACATCGGAATAATCCCGTAGTGTAGACATACTCTCTCTCTCACACACACACACACACACACACACACACACACACACACACACCCCTGCCTCTGTGTTCAACAGCACGAGCATTCCACATTAATGGTTTGCTGTGTGTCCCGGAGCAGATCAGCACAGCATGCAATGGCTGTCAGAAATGGTGGTTTGAAAGGGAGGAGAGGGGTGGAGGGGTGGCATGTCTCCAGGGCAGCAGAGTTCAAAACAATGAGCAGAGCGACCACTTGAGGCATTATGGGACAGCTCCGGAGGCCAATGACAGCGCAGAATGCGATCAAGTGTCTACACTGGCAATAGAGCGCTGGAGCCTCTGCACTTTAAAGCTTATGACTCTCGTCGAGGTGGTTTTTTTGCAGCGCTGTAACTGAGGAGTTTCTGCGCACAAAGTGGCTTGGCCATGTGTACACATCTGCAGTTTGAGTGCAAAAGGCTGCTTTACTGCGCAGAAACTTGCCAGTGCAGACAAGCCCCAAGTGTAAAACCCACCTCTTTGGCCAAACCTCCCAGCAATAGCTCAAACACACTCCAGACACCATCCATTTTATGTTATTTAAAAATAAATCAGCATCTTCAGGCCTATTCCCTACTGGCAGAAAGGAGGGCGAGACAGTCAGACAGACAGACATAACTGTTGATACTCAGTTACTCAGTGATAGGTAGCAGAGTAAGAACAGAACTACACTCAGAAAAGTATGCAAGATATTTCTCTCGAGCAGGGATGGGAAAATAGGCTCCAATATTTAATGCACTGAAGTGAAACTGAAACAAGTTGCAAAGCAGCGTGTAATACCATTTGTGAGCATAACACAGCACACTGCTGCCTCTTGCTCAGAAGCACTGTTTGGAATGACAGCGTGTAATATGATTATGCAACATCAGTTCCCTCAAAGCTGCACTATAATGACCACGTGATCTTCCTTAGTGCAGTTGATAAACACTGCACTGGTCACACTGGACAATGCATGGTGTGACCAGCTTCCCATGGATGTGTGGTGCTCAGACACCATGGTGATAGGCACTGGTACTAAACCCTAAGCTAGATTGCTTGAAAATAAGATCCTGTGGATAGCTGAGGCGGGCTGGCAGTTCTTTCGCTCATCACCAGGTCTCTGGCCAGAACACCCTGCTTTGTTAAATCAGAAAGGGCTGGAGACAATAGCAACAAGACACTCACCCTACTGTCTCATCCCAGTCACACCACAGCTTCTGCCCGATCACTTCCATTTCAAATTTAAACTGGCTTAAGCAGTAATCCTCGATCAGCTGGCCATAGTCGGCTTCATGGCACGCGGTGACCACGATAAAGTGATGGGCTGAAAGAGAGAAAATGAACAAGTTTGGGTTGGCTTTAATGGTCTGATTTATTGGCACTGAAAATATGGTCATCAAAATCTTTCCTCCCCCCACCACATTAGAGTACCCCAGCACAGATCCTCAAAGGTGTTTAGGTACCTAACTCACAAGGGTTAGGGGAGTTAGGCACCTAAATACCTTTGAGGAGCTGGGGTACAAACCACCCCCTGCTTCGCAGTAAGGCTGGGTAAGTCCTGCACTTCCTCACAGAGTTTGCCTGTCAACTCCCTTCATTCTTCCGCCAATAGCAATTATAATTCCACTGACATAAGCCAGCTGACTAATATGTCAGGAAGCCTCCCCTCTGATCTGCGTCCATGTAACTGGAGTATCATTAGCATCCCTGTTCTCAGTAGAATCCTTCCATACCAGATCCCCTGCACAAAGCTGCAGCCTCAGCAGGGCTGGCGCAACCTATGACACTGACACTTGGGGGGCGGCGACCGCGGCGGCTGGATGTTTGGCCGCCACGGTCATCGGTGGTATTAGGAGGGCAGAACCTTCTGCCACCTCTGTGGTGGGCGCCATTTTGGGGGCAGGACCTTCCGCCGCCTAGGGTGCCAAAAAGGCTGCCGGTGCTCCTGAGCCTCAGAAATGGCCCTCCAACCTCCCACGCAATCCTCTTTAGAAAAGAATGGCAAATTCTGCTCTGCCGAGGACAGTACTTGGCTCTCCTCTCCAAGCATGACAGTTCCAGAGGAGGAGCCAGAATCTGGATGACAGGATTCCACGTATATGTGCATGTTAACTAATTATTGTCCTTTAGCAGCTCTCGAGCTGGACACAGAAGCTTAGCAGCCATGTGGTTCCCACATGGGAGCCCAGATATAGAAACAGCTCCCAAGGCCTCGGAAGAATATGGGAAGAACATAGAAATGGACATAAAATGTACTGGTCTCTTTTTCTATCTAGTCCAAGAGTCTTTTTCTAGCACTGGGATAGTCAAAGAAAGGTCTAAATATCTCCCATGAAGCATCCGAGA
The DNA here is from genome assembly GCF_016161935.1 of Mauremys reevesii. Taxonomy (NCBI): domain Eukaryota; kingdom Metazoa; phylum Chordata; order Testudines; family Geoemydidae; genus Mauremys; species Mauremys reevesii. The sequence continues at coordinate 10,326,631 of NC_052633.1, read as the reverse complement.
GGGCAATCTCATACCGCTGTGGTTACGTTTCTTCCTGAGTCCACCTAGGGATGAATTTATGCACTGGCACATGGGGATTGATAGCCCTTGCAATTTTTATCCTACCGTATATTCCGGCGTATAAGACGACTTTCTATATTTAAAAAAAAAAACCAAAAATCGGGGGTCGTCTTATACGCCGGGTATAAACAGCGGGCGGCTGGGATTTAAAAGGCTCTGGGCTCCCTGCCGCAGCGGGCAGCCCAGAGCCCTCTGACTCCTGGCTGCGGCTGGGATTTAAAAGGCTCTGGGCTCCCCCCCTCAGAAGGGGGGGTCGTCTTATAGGGCGAATATAGGCCCCAAACCTATATTTTAACTGTAATATTAGGGGGTCGTCTTATACGCCCCGTCGCCCTATACGCCGGAAAATACGGTATATACTTTATAATAATAGCAGCAGATGCTAGAATAATTCACACCAGTATGTCTCATCTTGTTTAGAACCTTACCAAGCTGTTTGCCTACAGAATAGCACGCAGTAGGGAGTTCTATAAATCACTCGGATACTGCATAAAGAGTAGTTCCTTTGCATCAACGTGGACATGTTGCTTTTCCATGACATTTATGGCGGGGGAGTCTTGCTCATTTGGGTGGAGACACCAGGCTCATGGTTTGTGGCAGGAGCCAGAGAGGCTTGGTTCTAGATTCCACCCTTTGTTAGTGGGCACACGATGGGAGGGGGAGTTGAACGTGGTGTGCTGACACACTCGGGGGCCTGGCCTATGCTACAGAAAGTTGCCACGTTTGAACGCGATTGTGAATGGAGTGAAATGACATGATGCAGATCATGACTTACAGTCAGTGCAGATCGGGCAAGTTACGTCCATGTCAGCTAACTGGGAGCAAACTCACCAGGGTTAAGGTTTGCAAATATCAGATCTGATCATGTCCTCCTATACATGACTGCAAAGTCCAGAACAACGACTTTATTTCCAGGACAAATGAGCACTGACCACCTGAAACCCAGCACTACAATGACTCAGCCCAAACCTACAGCAACATACCACAGTATCTAGCAGCCAAGGTTTTATTTATGAGCATCAGTAACAAGACCCAATCTTTGTTATATTATTCAAAAGACCTGGACCAAATTCTTAAGTACGTACAGTTTTAGGAACAGTTTCAGCAAAAGCTTAAGCTTAAGGGGAGAGTGTTGTCCTAGCAATGGATGAAACCAGGCTCGGTTAAGTCAAGGACAAAAGGGAAGAAGACTATTCTTTCCTCCTCTGCAGGTCACCTTTAACAAACTTCTGAAGTTTTAAAATGTCCTGTTTTCTGTTTTAAAAAGAGGGGGGGAGGAAAAAGAGATAGAATCTAATCCTGTAGCTCTCACTCAGGCACTAGGTCAGGACCTTTAACCAGCATCAATAAAGTTTCATACTTCGGTGAGATGAATGGGGTGAAGGAGAGGGCAAAGGTCATAGCTCCCCGAGGTGGGTGGATAAGCACATTGGGAGTTCCTGCCTTTGCTTCTACTGCTGTGTGGCCTGGAAGAGGGGCCGGAGCATGTCTCTGAACACTGGTGCTGGTATTTTTCCAATAGAAAAATAAAGAGACTAAGCATGTGGTAAAAAATGCAAATTTAGCAAGGGCAGAGTATATGGCAAAAATTGTAGAGTGAGGCCTGAAAATTGCAAGACCTATGTAAAGTTGTCTCCTGTCCCTGACATTAAAAAAAAGCCTTTTTTAGTGGGTGGAGAGGTGAGAGGGGATGCTGCTTGGTGCCAGCTAAACTGATAGAAGCCAGGCTTAAACAGATTCAAGAGATTGCCCCCGCACACAGCTGTGCTGGTGTAACTAATCGGTATAAAAATCATCCCTTTAATTAAACCAGTGTAACAGTGCACGAACCAGGCCTGGGAAGTTGGGACGAGAAAATGTGTTGTAATACTACACAGGAGAGAGGGCTAATACTCTGAAAAAACTTAATACAGGCCATCTGAACGTGATGCGGGCAGACCAGATGCCAGCTCATGCCAAAGCCCCTAGGCCTCACTGACCACTGACAGATCATAGGCCTGGTCTACACTAGGACTTTAATTCGAATTTAGCAGCATTAATTTGAATTAACCGTGCATCCGTCCACACCACGAAGCCATTTAATTCGACATAGAGGGCTCTTTAGTTCGAATTCTGTACTCCTCCCCAATGAGGGGAGTAGCGCTAAATTCGACATGGCTATGTCGAATTAGGTTAGGTGTGGATGCAAATCGAACTTAGTAGCTCCGGGAGCTATCCCACAGTGCACCACTCTGTTGACGCTCTGGACAGCAGTCCGAGCTTGGATGTTCTGACCAGCCACACAGGAAAAGCCCTGGGAAAATTTGAATTCCTTTTCCTGTCTGGACAGTTTGAATCTCATTTCGTGGTTGGACATCGGGGCGAGCTCAGCAGCACCGGCAGCAATGCAGAGCTCTCCAGGAGAGGAGTTCATGTAATCTCTGAATAGAAAGAGGGACCCAGCATAGAGTGACCGGGAAGTCTTGGATCTGATCGGTGTGTGGGGCGATGAGTCTGTGCTTTCGGAGCTGCGCTCAAAAAAACGGAATGCACAGACCTACGGGAAGGTCTCCAAAGCCATGAGAGACAGAGGATACAGGCGGGATGCAACACAGCGCCGCGTGAAAATCAAGGACCCCAGACAAGGCTACCAAAAAATCAAGGCAGCAAACGGACGCTACGGAGCCTGCCACCACTGCCCCCCCAGTGACCGTGGACTCTGACGATGGGACAGTGTCGACGGCCAGTTCCTCGGCAATGTTCGCGGACGGGGAAGATGAGGAAGGTTTTGTGGAGGACGAGGCAGGCGACAGCGCGTACAACGCTGGTTTCCCCGACAGCCAGGATCTCTTCATCACCCTCACGGAGATCCCCCACCAACCCTCCCCGGCCGTTAACCCGGACCCTGAATCAGGGGAAGGAGCAGTCGGTAAGTGCTTTAAACATGTAAACTTTTATTATTAATGGAACAGGAATCTGAACTATGTGTAAAGGAGGTCTATATATATGGGGATAGAACAGAAATCCTCCTGGGAGATCTCCACGAAGCTCTCCTGGAGGTAATCGAAAAGCCTCCGCAGGAGGTTCCTGGGGAGAGCTGCTTTATTGGGTGTTCCGTGGTAGCACACTTTTCCGTGCCAGGCTTTCATGAGGTACTCAGGGAGCATTGCCTCCCCGAGCACGGCTGCATAGGCCCCTGGTTTGTGCTGGCTTTCACGCAGCATGCGCTCTCTATCTCCTTCAGTGACCCTCCTCAGGGCGATCTCGCTCGGCGACTCCTGCATCTAATTAGGAAAATTACCGTAATGTTATGCCTGGTCCAAAGTATTTTTAAAAAATCTCCAGACAGACGGCGTAGCAGAGTCAGCACGCTGCTGCGTGACAAGTGTAACGGAAAGCCAAAGAATCAAATGGACGCTCATGGAGGGAGGGAGGGTGGGGGACTGAGGACGCAAGCTATCCCACAGTTCCCACTGTGTCTGAAAATCATTTGCATTCTTGGCTGAGCTCCAAATGCTTCTAGGGTCAAACACAGTGTCCGCGGTGGTTCAGGGCATAGCTCATCAATGTACAGCCACCCCCCACCCCCAGAAGGAAAAGGGAAAGAAATCGTCTCTTGACTCTTGTAAATGTCACCCTATGTGTACTGAATGCTGCTGGTAGACACGATGCTGCGGCACGCTACGGTAGCATCCTCGCCCCCCCTCCCCCGCCTCATGGGTGACTGACGGTGCAAAATGACTGGTACCCGTCCTCATCATCAGCCTTGTGGTAGATGGTGTAGTGCAATAGGACTGCTACCTGTCCTCGTCATCAGCCCATAAGTAGACGGCCTGCTAACCGTCTTCATCATAGCAACAGGGGGCTGAGCTCCATCAGCCCCCGCCCTTCATGTGTAAAGAAAAGATTCTGTACTGCCTGGACTATCATAGCAGCTGGAGGCTGCCTTACCCTCATTTCATTTCCCTCACAAGTCACTGTTTCTTATTCCTGCATTCCTTATTACTTCAGCATACAAATCGGGGGGACACTACAACGGTAGCCCAGGAAGGCTGGAGGAGGAGGGAAGCAACAGGTAGGGGGGTTGTTGCAGGGGCACCCCCTGTGAATGGCATGCAGCTCGTCATTCCTGCGGGATCTGACACAGAGCGGCTGTGCTCTGTAGTTCTCTGATACACTGCAACCCTAGTACAGTTGCCCCATATTCTAGGTGGGACTGTTTCTATTTTTAGATACCATAAAGGAGGGATTGACTCGGGGAGTCATTCCCAGTTTTGTCTTTTGCGCCCCCGGCTGATCTCGGCCAGGGGCACCTATGACAGCAGCAGAAGGTGTAGTGCAATACGACAGCTACCCGTCATCACCTTGCCAATTTACATTGGTGTGGTTGACGGTGCAATATGGCTGATAACTATCTCTGCTGTCATGCAAAAGCAAATGAATGCTGCTGTGTAGCGCTGCTGAATCGCCTCTGTCCGCGGCATCTAGTACACATTCAGTGACAGTGACAAAAGGCAAAACAGGCTCCATGGTTGCCACGCTATGGCGTATGCCAGGGCAAACGGGCTCGAAATGATTGTCTGGCGTTGCTTTCCCGGAGGAAGGAATGACTGACTACATTTACCCAGAACCACCCGCAACGATGAAATTTGCACCGTCAGGCACTGGGATCTCAACCCAGAAGTGCAAGGGTCGGGGGACACTGCGATGGGGTAGAACAGGGGCAGAGTTTATGCTTTCAGGATTGCCTGCTGCAGGAGTGCGGACGAGATAGGTGCTGTGCATGGTGTTGTTCACAGACACAGACTAGACTGTGTTCATTGTTCGCAGAAATGTATCTTTGCAAGGAATTCACTCCCTTTCTCCCATCACACAGCTTCGACTGTCTCCAGACCTGCCACAGCATCCCCCTCACAGAGGCTGGCAAAGATTAGGCGGCGAAAGAAAAAGACATGGGACGAGATGATCGCTGAAGTTATGGGGTGCTCCCAAGCTGAGGCGGACCAGCAGAGCCAGTGGAGGGAGACCCTCTCTCTGTACCAGCGCTCACACAACGAACGGGAGGAGAGGTGGCGTGAGGAAGACAAGCAGGTGACTCAAACGCTGCTTGGACTAATGAGGGAGCAAACGGACATGCTCCGGCGCCTTGTGGATGTTCTGCAGGACCGCAGCCAGGAGGACAGAGCCCCCCCGCAGTGTATCTGCAACCGCCCTCCCCCGCCACAAAGTCCCATACCTCCCGTCACCCAAAGTAACCAGAAGGAGTGGCGCCAGGGGCCGTGAAAACTGTCACTGCACCCCAGCAGAGTGCTCAAGTACCCAAAAGCTCTCATACCCTAATTTTTGAGAATTCCTTCCCTTCCTGACTCACCCTAGCCCCAATCCCAGTTTCATCCCCTGACTGTCTGGTTAATTATTAAAAATACTTTGCTGTTAATTACTGTTTCCGTCATGCTTTTTTACACAACGCTGCGTTTGAAGGGGTGGGTGGGTGGGTGGGGAAGGGGGTAGGGTATTGCATAGGACAGTCACCTTTAGCAGGGTACAGAGACGGGGGCAGGATCAGCAGCAGGTCACACACACAGTGCAGTCAGTAGGCACCCTGGTCGATATGGGAGGTGGTTTGCAGGTTCTGTGTGGGTGGGGAGGTACGTGACTTTGTTGCGGGGGAGGGGGGTTACAGATCTCATGCAACGGTCCCTGTCCTGGACCACAGAGCCACGCAGCAGAGGAATCTGTATCCATCCTCCCCCGCCACAAGGCCACATAGCCCCCGCACACAGAGTCCCAAAAAGGAGGGATGGCAGGCTCCGTTGAAACAATCAGTCATTCCTCGAGTTTAGAGGTGGTCTTTACATCACCGCACACCCTACCCAGCACAGTCTGCATCCCAGTTTCAACCCTTTAATGCAAAGTCATCAATAAAGAAACCTTTGTAAAGTTACAGTGGAACATGTATTTTATTTTTAAACGTGTGTTGGAAGTTGGGGAAGCGGGGTGGACGGGGTATGTAACTGCAGATGCTAGTCAAGAGTAACTTGGTAAAGAAACAGGGGCAGGTTCAGCTTCTCTGTAAAGAAACTGAACAGTCACAGGTCACGCTGCTCGCTGCTCGCTGGTACTTGAAGAGTTCCTTGTCACTGTGCAAGGCGCCTGCATAGGGCTTCACGAGCCAGGGCATTAGCAGGTAGGCTGGGTCCCCGAGGATCACTGTAGGCATCTGCACATCCCCAAGAGTTATTTTGTGGTCCGGGAAGAAACTACCTTCCTGCAGGTGTCTAAACAGAGCAGAGTTCCTGAAAACACGCGCGTCATGAACTTTGCCTGGCCACCCGTCGTTGATGTTGGTAAAACGTCCCCCATGGTCCACCAGTTCTCGCAGCACCATTGAAAAGTAGCCCTATTTCTCAGCAGCTGACTGTGGAAGAGGTGGACGATAAGGTGCGAGGAGTTGACAACGGCCATAACTGCAGCGGGCTCCGTGCTCGCAGTGCTGTGGCGCCCGCGCTGTCACTGAGCAGAAAAGTGCACGAACAGATTGCCCGCAGGCGCTTTCGGGGAGGGAGGGAGGGCGTGATTGACGGTTCAATGATGACAGTTACCCAAAACCACCCTCGACACATTTTTCCCCCAGCATGCATTGGGGGGAAATCCCAGAATTCCAATGGGCAGCGGGGAGTGCGGGAACTGTGGGATAGCTTCCCACAGTGCACCGCTTCCAAATTCGATGCTGGCCCCGTTACTGTGGACTCACACAGTCGAATTAGTGTATTTAGTGTGGATACACAAATTCGACTTCATAAGGTCGATTCCACAAATTCGACTTAAGTTGATTCGAAATAGTCTTGTAGTGTAGACATACCCATAGAATATCAGGGTTGGAAGGGACCTCAGGAGGTCATCTAGTCCAACCCCTGCTCAAAGCAGGACCAATCCCCAACTAAATCATCCCAGCCAGGGCTTTGTTAAGCCTGACCTTAAAAACCTCTAAGGAGGAGATCCCACCACGTCCCTAGGTAACCCATTCCAGTGCTTCACCACCCTCCTAGTGAAATAGTTTTTCCTAATATCCAACCTAAACCTCCCACACTGCAACTTGAGACCATTACTCCTTGTTCTGTCATCTGCTACCACTGAGAACAGTCTAGATCCATCCCCTTTGGAACCCCCTTTCAGGTAGCTGAAAGCAGCTATTAAATCCCCCCTCATTCTTCTCTTCTGCAGACTAAACAATCCCAGTTTCCTCAGCCTCGCCTCATAAGACATTTGCTCCAGCCCCTTAATCATTTTTGTTGCCCTCTGCTGGACTCTTTCCAATTTTTCCACATTCTTCTTGTAGTGTGGGGCCAAAACTGGACACAGTACTCCAGATGAAGCCTCACCAATGTCGAATAGAGGGGAATGATCACGTACCTCGAATGAATGAGAGAAACTTTAAAAAAAGGAGGAGGGAAAGTCAGCAAGCAGCGGAGTGGTGAAAGAGTGAGAGCCAGAAACAAAATCAGCAGGGGGCAGCTGCACCTTGTATGCAGGTGTCTACAAGAATATACATATTGTATTCAACAGAGGAGAAACCCCATATTTTTGGCTAACAAGTTTTTTAAAAATATCATTAGAAGCAAATCAATTCACGGTGCAAAGAATTCAGCTGTTGGAAGTAGACATAAGCACATAAGAAAGGCCGTACCGGGTCAGACCAAAGGTCCATCTAGCCCAGTATCTGTCTACCGACAGTGGCCAATGCCAGGTGCCCCTGAGGGAGTGAACCTAACAGGCAATGATCAAGTGATCTCTCTCCTGCCATCCATCTCCATCCTCTGACGAACAGAGGCTAGGGACACCATTCTTACCCATCCTGGCTAATAGCCATTTATGGACTTAGCCACCATGAATTTATCCAGTCCCCTTTTAAACATTGTTATAGTCCTAGCCTTCACAACCTCCTCAGGTAAGGAGTTCCACAAGTTGACTGTGCGCTGTGTGAAGAAGAACTTACTTTTATTTGTTTTAAACCTGTTGCCTATTAAGACGAAATAATGATGCACTTCTGAGAAAAAAATCCTCCCGTTACACTCTCAAGCTTGTGACTAATAACTTTGCACTCATGCAGTGCCCTGCATCTCAGGATCTCTGAGGGCTTTGCAGATACATTGACAAGTCTAGCAGGTTTTATTATATGGTCTTTAGAATATGGTCTATTCTAGACCATCCCCCCGCCAAGGCTCTGACTTTAGCTGCAGCTAAATTGTAATTCTCAGCTATTGCTACATCCCACATGCTTATTGCCAGAGCTTGTTTTGGTAACCTTAACATACCGATGCACTTATAACTAAATATAATGATTACTTTAAAGATGGATTTGTCCTTCTGCTTCTGCAGATTAGCAAGTAATGCAAGCATCAGGCATTTCCAAAAATCTCTTTCTTGAGTGGCAACAGCTAATTTAGACCCCATCATTGTATATGAATAGTTGGGATTATGTTTTCCAATGTGCACTGCTTTGCATTTATCAACATTGAATGTCATCTGCCATTTTGTTGCCCTGTCATCTAGTTCTGATAGATCCTTTTGTAGCTCTTTTGGTCTGCCCGGGACTTAACTACCTTAAGTAGTTTTGTATCATCTGCAAATTTTGCCACCTCACTGTTTACCACTTTTTCCAGATCATTTATGAATATGTTGAATAGGACTGGTCCCAGAACAGACCCCTGGGGGACACCACTATTTACCTCTCTCCATTCTGAAAACTGACCATTTATTTCTACCCTTTGTTTCCGAACTTTTAATCGGTGGTCCCCATGTGTCAAACCACCAGATTTTGTAGTCTCCCCTCCCCCCCGCCAATCTTCAACTGCAAATCCTCTGCATCACTTTATTTCGTTTCAGATGTCTCTCTGACAGTGTTTTTAATCCCATTTCACTACTGATTAATATGGGGAACTGATCTTTACAATCCTTTCATTTTATCTGATCCAATGGCCCTGATCTTCAGGTAGTGCTCCTACAAGATTGAGGGTAGGGGGGAAAAACAGGAATAAAGATGAGTAGGAAGAGCAGAAAACAAAGGAATTATGGGAAGCAATAGTCATTCGTCCAGGAAAACCAAATGAGGATTTAACCAAGCTCAGAATTATTGCAAGTGTTCATAGATTTTAAAGCCAGAAGGACCTGTTAGGATCTTGTCTGACCTCCTGCGTAACATGGGCTGTAAAGCCTCACTGAGTGATTCCTGAATCAAGCCCGTACCCTCTGGGTGAGTTAGAGCATCTCTTTTGGCAAGACATCCACTCTTGATTTAAAAACGTTTACATGAAATTTGTCCCCAGCCCCCTTTTCAAATTACACCAGTTGAACACTGCACTGCACTGTCGACATTACAAAACAGCATTCAGGAACAAAGGGCAACTTTCCAGCCAGGTGCAGCTTCATAGCCCCTATTCAGCACAATGCCTAAGCAGGTGCTTAAGCCCCATTGAAGTAAAAAAATGAAGGCAGTGTTTAAGTGCTTTGCTGAGTTGAGGCCAATACGAGCTGCTTTGCTGGGGTGATGGCTCCCCATAGCTTGTGGTCATGATGAAACGTGTGACAAGAAAAGGTGAAATGGTTGCAGGAGCCATTTGGCAGCACATCACTGCCGGGCTGAATGACATTGGCTGTGTTCGCTGGGAACCAAAGCCAGATCAAAGCTGCACAGCTTTGGCTTAAGCTTTGTGGGAGGAGTCCACAAATCAGGTTTCCTTGCTTGGAGCTTGTCAAGGTGACTGCCCCAATGAGAGTAGTGGGTGGGTGTTCCATGCATGAACTTAGCATGCTACCCGGGGAGGACGGTCAGATATCTCAAGGCAGAACAACAGGGACAGCTGATTTTTTTGCCATGAAAAGCAGAGATGAGCTTATGCCACAAAATACAAAGCCAGATTTTTAAACAGCTCAATAATTTGGGGGGTGGGTCCTAGAGCCAGGTTCAGTTTGGCCCATTAGAAAGATGGAAGCACCTTTGCAAAATTCATGTCTACATTCAGATTTGGGACCTGCACCCCAAATTTTCAGGTGGTTCAAGGGTGAGGCTTCGGTTCAGAACCATCTCTCAGAAGCAGCAGCAATTTTTCCTCAGTCCCTGACTGAGTTGCAGAGCACAGCACGTAGACCATTAATTTCTCTGCTGGAAAAAAGGTGTGTCCTTCAGCCTGGGCCCATGAACAATGTTATCCGGCACGTAACTGACAAGCAGCAGGTCCATATAGCAGCTAGCCTGGTATGGGTGGCATTAAATCAACATCCTGCTTCTCACTATGGACCTGATCCAATAGGAATCTGTCAACCAACTTCTCTGGGCATTGGATCACATGCTCTCTCCCTTTAATTTCCACCTTGATAAACAGCCATTCATTGGTTTGAAGTCATCACATCCCTTTGCGCTTTGTTTCTCATCAGAGGACTGAAAGGACCGGTCCCTTTCAAAACAAGGCTAGGAAGACATACATCTTGAATCTCACAGAGCTTCACATGCCATGTTGGCTTGGAATGGAGACCCTACTCTGCTCCCTCTTCTCGACTGACCCTGGGAGATCTGAAATCTCTCTGCCATTGTTGAAGGTGAATTTACACAGTGAGTCAACTGCATCTAAGAGCCAGATTCTTTTGGCTACCAGAAAGGCAGTCTGCAGAAGGAACCACAGCAGAAGTTAGAGCCAAGAATGTGTGCTATACCATTGTCTCAAGCAGGACCCAAGCCTTGTCTACACAAAAAATTTTCAGTGGTTTAATTTAAACTGGTTTTAAACTGATTTAGTTAAACTGCTGCAAGTCCCTGTGTAGACACACTTATTTCAATACCCAAGAGGCTGACTGTGGTTTAGCTTAAACGTGTACCTAAAGCAACTAGAACAAACCAAAAAAGCCATTCTTAAACTGCAATAAGAGCGTTGCCCAGGGGCTTTCACCAGTTTTACTAAATTCAGACCTTTGGTTAAGCCTCTGCAACCTTCCCATATAGAAAAGGCCGATCAGCAGCACTGGGGATTTTTATGCCTTGTCCTCCTTTAACTGAGTGATGAGCTGTAAATCTACTTCCTGGTGCACTTCTCAGCCACACAGGAAACAGTCCCCAGGCATGCATCTCAGTTACGGGCCTGAGACAAGACCACTGAGCCTTTCCATTGACTTCATCTTGCACGGGATCAAGCTCTAAGCAAACATACCTGTCAACATGGTGCTGGTTGCCCTAGCAACTTGTTCTCTATCAAGCCGGAGTATAATCAACGTTGGGGATCTCTCTACAAATCAAGAATAAATATCTGTTGCTCCTTGTCGCCCCAAAGAAACCCCACTGACTTTCTTTTCAGTGTTAAGCTTTCCAAATGATTGTATGCACCTGGAAACCACTCTCAGCCACAGAGATGCAGCCTCGAGCCAGGCGAGCATTCCCAGTTGGGTTCCCCCAAACCAGAGGAAAGCTTAGCTACCTGGATTCTGAACTTCTCTTTGCCCTTGCCACTGCGTGCATTATGAACCAGCTAAACCTCATCTCCACAGGCTAGGCTCCTCAGGGTGGAACTGGAAACTCGGGTGCTTACAACAGCATCTCCTTTTCCCATCTGGTACGGAGTCGCTTATCCAGTTCAACCCAAGATCCTCCTTTGTCTGTGCTGCTCACGCTGGCCACCAGGAAATGGCATGTGTTTGTTTTAAGACCTTTTTTTGGCCATCCTACTGCCCTTGTTGAGAGAATGGGATCTTGCACATCACTTCACTCACTTAGGCTAGTATTGTTTAGGTTCCTTAACCATCCTGTGATACGCGGGGCTTACACAGTGAGCTAGTCCAGGTAGAATCCTTGTATTTTCCCCTGCAACCGCATTTTCAAAGATTTGTTCATCTCCCAGTCCCACGTAGCCTCATACCATACAACGGGCAGCAGTCACAATGACAGATTCAGGACAGAAAGTCTGGCATGTGATGTTGGTTGAGATAGACTCCTGGAAGCAGGCAAAACATATCACCTTGTGACGGAGCGATTCTGGCGGGACCCAACTGAGAGTGCCAAATCAGGACCAATTGCTTAAACAGGGCAGTCACAGCCCTAGGCTGGGGTTTTTCCACCTCTAAGGCAAACCAAACCAGCCAGACAAAAAGGACTTTGGTCTCACCCCACTGGCTAACCACAAGTCACACAAGCAATTTCCTTAGACACTCCAGTCTCCCAGTATCACCACCAGTGCACTCGTCCTGGGGATAAATGGTTATGAAAACCAACACCCCAATAAAAGAAAAAGGTTCTCTCAATCCCAAAGGACCAAGCCCCAGACCCAGGTCAATATACACATCAGATCTTACCCACAAATCACGCTGTTGCCAATCCTTTAGAATCTAAAATCTAAAGGTTTATTTCCAAAGGGAAAAAGGTAGAGATGAGAGGTAGAATTGGTTAAAGGGAATCAACTACATACAGTAATGGCAAAGTTCTTAGTTCAGGCTTGCAGCAGTGATGGAGTAAACTGCAGGTTCAATTTGAGTCTCTGGAATACATCCCCCGCTGGGATGGGTCAGTCAGTCCCGTGAGTAGAGCTTCAGATTGTAACAAAGTCCTTCCAGAGGTCAGAAGCAGGATTGAAGACAAGATGGAGATGAGGCATTAGGCTTATATAGACTTTTCCAGGTGTAAGAATCCCTTTGTCTTCACTGTGGAAATTTACAGCAAAATGGAGCCTGGAGTCACATGAGCCAGTCCCTGCATACTTTGCTGAGTCACAAGGCGTGTCTGCCTTCTCTCCATGGGTCCATTGTGTAGCCGATGGCCCTTAATGGGCCATCAACCCAGCTATGCAGGGCTGACATCAGCTTGTCTGGGACACTTCCCAGAGGCAGAGCATAAAACAAAGTATAGACATTACAGAGCCAATACTTATAACTTCAACTACAAAATTATACACAGACATACAGACAGCATAATCATAACCAGCAACCCAGAACCTGGTCTTAGACACCTTATATGACCCCCTTTACTTAGGATTTGGTGCCACTACAGGACCTTGGTTGCAACCCATGTTCTATATGGTCCCCGTTTACATCAATAACGTCACACCCCCAACGCAAAAGTGATGCAGGAAGGGATGACAAAACATCACTGACTGCATCCTAAGAGCTCCCCACTCTGGACAATGCATCAGCCACGATATTTTCCTTCCCCTTTATGTGGACTATATCCATTTCATACTCTTGAAGGGCCAAACTCCAGCGCAGCAATCTGGAATTGGTACCTTTGGCCTTGTGCAGCCAGACCAGAGGGGCATGATCACTCAACACAGTGAAACTTTTGTTGTACAAATAGGGCCTAAGCTGCTTGACAGCCCAGACAATGGCATAACATTCCTTCTCAATGGTAGCATAATTTTGCTCAGTGGGGGACAATTTCTTGCTTAGATACGCCATGGGATGTCTTTTATCACCTTCCCCTTCTTGCATCAGTACTGCCCCAAGCCCGATATTGGAAGCATCTGTACACAGCAGAAAAGGTTTGCTGAAATCTGGGCTGGCCAAAACCGGCTCTTTAGCCAAAGCACTCTTGATGCTTTGAAATCCCTGCTCACAGGCCTCGGTCCACCTCACCTGGTCTGGTTTTTCCTTTTTCGTCAGGTCTGTGATGGGAGCAACGATGTCACTGAATCCCTGAACAAACCTCCTGTAATAGTTGGCCAGACCAATGAACGATTGGACCTGTTTCTTAGTTCTAGGGACAGGCCAGTTCTTAATGGCCTCCACCTTCAAAGGCTCAGGGCGCAGTTGCCCATTGCCCACCCTGTGCCCCAGGTAGGTCACCTCAGCAGCTCCCATTCTGCATTTAGACACCTTAACAGTTAGATTGGCCTCTCTGAGCCGGTGCAGCACAACCCCTGTGTGGTTAAGGTGATCTTGCCAAGAACTGCTGAATATGGCCAGGTCGTCTATATAGGCCCTGGCAAAAGACTCTAATCCCCGTAGGACCTCATTTAAAAGTCTCATGAAAGTAGCCCCTGAATTACGCATCCCAAAGGGCAACACTTTGAACTCATACAGGCCAGATTCCACTATGAAAGCGGATTTTTCTTGTGCATCAGCATCTAGGGGAATTTGCCAATATCCCCTAGTCAAATCCAGGGTGCTTATAAACTTTGCCCCCCCCAGTGTATCCAATAGATCCTCTATTCTGGGTGTGGGGTAAGGGTCAGGTTGAGTGATAGCATTTAGCTTCCTGTAATCCACACAAAACCTCATGGTTTTATCCTTCTTTGGCACCATCACAATGGGAGAGGCCCAGGGGCTCATGGAGTGGGTAATTACCCCCATTGTCAGCATGCTTTTTACTTCCTCCTGGATCTGCCTTTGCATCTCCCCCTTGGCCCTGTAAGCTCTGCTGGGAGCTGGGCGGGGACCCACCATCTGAATGGAGTGTGTCATCCTATCAGTGAGCCCTGGCCTGTTGGAGAAGGTTCGCTTGTGGTGTTTCAACAACATTAGCAGCTCCTTCCTTTGAGGGCGGGATAAACCCTCCCCCATCTCAATGCTCTCAAGAGGCGTCTCTTCCTGGCTTTCAGCAACCATGTCAATCAAAGGGACAGACACTGCCTCTTCCTCAGCACAACAGATCATGTTCACATTTACCTCCCTTGCATGATAGGCCTTCATTCTGTTCACATGCACTGTCTGCACACTTCCCCGGAGCTCTGGCTTTCCCACGTCATAGGTCACCTCATTAATTTTCTCCACTACCTCCATGGGCCCAATCCAAACATCCTTCATTTTGTTCCTCCGGACAGGATCTAGCACCAACACCATGTCCCCTATTTCAAACGCTCTCTCCTTAGCATCTCTATCATACCAGGCTTTCTGAGAATCCTGGCTCTCTTTCAGATTCTGCTCAACCAACTTCATCATCTCCTGCAAACTCTCCTTGAACTGAGCCACATACTCAGCCACTGGCTGCTCTGTCTCCTTCACATTACCTTCCCATGAGTCACGGACCAAATCTAGGGGCCCCCGGACCTGCCTCCCATAGAGCAGCTCAAAGGGAGCAAACCCTGTAGACTCTTGGGGCACACTCCTGTACGCATACAATAGATACTATGATAATCTATGATACGGCAGCAGAACATCCCAGTCATTCTGGCGTCTATCAACGTACATTTTCAGCATAGACTTTAGGGTTCCATTGAACCTTTCCACTAGGCCATTAGTCTGGGGGTGGTAGGGAGCAGCCTTCAGGTGCTTTACCCCACATAACTCCCACAACTGCTTGAAAACCACGGACATGAAGTTAGACCCACGGTCAGACAATATTTCTTTAGGAAAACCCACCCTGCTGAAAATAGAGAACAAGGCCACTGCCACTGTCTCTGCCTCAATATTAGCCAAGGCTACAGCCTCAGGATATCTGGTAGCAAAATCTACCAACACCAGGATGTATTTCTTCCCATTTCTGGAGGGTCTTGGGAATGGCCCCACAATATCCACAGCCACTCTGGCAAAAGCCTCCCCAATAACAGGCAGAGGCTGGAGGGGCACCTTGCTAGGCCCCCTTAACCCCTTACGCTTCTGGCACAGTTCACAGCTCCTGCAGTAATCTCTCACCGACCCAAAGAGGTGAGGCCAGTAGAAATTTTGCTCTAGCCTGTCACATGTTTTGCCTACACCCAGATGTCCTGCAAATGGACCATCATGAGCCAACTTCAACAAATCACTGCGGTAACCCTCCGGCACCACAAGCTGTTTGTGAGCTGCTGCTTGGGAATTCTTCCGTCCCCTGGGCGGCTCCCTATACAACAGCCCATCCTGCATGAAAAACCTGCCTCTCTCTTCACTGGCTGGGACCTGACTTTGAGCATCCTTCCTGGCTCTCTCCAGAGATACATCCCTTTGCTGAGCCGCAATGAATTCATCCTGGGTTTTGTTTGAATTCAGAGCCATCTCTGAAACTTCAGACAAATCCTCACCTGCTTCATCATGAGAGACACTCTCTGTCTGTTCGCCGTCCCCCTCACTGGCCTCAGTCAAGGTATCTGTCCCAGGCACCAACTCTTTCTGCGACCTGGTCACCACATTCACGTGGCCATTCACCCTCAGTATGTTATTTCCTACCAAAACATCCGCCGGGATTAAATCCCGGACAGCAGCCTTCACCTCCCCTCGAAAGCCATCCCACTCCAGGTGGATTCTAGCCATCGGCAGGTCCACAGAGTACTCAGATAGGGCCACTATCGTCACATACTCCCCTGGCAACATGTCCTCTGGCTTCACCAGATGTCCCTTGACTATAGTTACATCAGAGCCCGTGTCTCGCCATCCCAGGCATTCAACACCATTGACCTTTGCCTCTTTAATAAACCTCTCACTCCCTTGCCAAGCCTCAGTTCTGACATAACTGGTGAGCTCATCCCCTCCCCCCAGGCCACTGGAGACAATGGGGTTGGCATTAGCCATCGCTGTGCTTGCACCTGGACTTAAGGTGGTGCTGTTGTGGCTTGGTTCAGCCTGAGTGCTCAGGGTAATGGAGTTGGCCTGCACTGCTGGCTTTGGGCCACCCTTCAGGGTCGGGCAATCGGGTCTGATGTGGCCCAGCATACCACAGTGATAGCAGGTCACCTGTTCCGTCCTGGGATGCGAGTTCCTACCCTCCATCCCCCCTTTAGAGGAGTCAGGGCCAGGTTTACCTTTAAATCCTTCCCTCCTCTTGAGCTGGGGAGAATGGTGACTAGTTTTTCCCAGGGGTTTACACCCTTCCCGAGCCCTGTTTTGGGTATGGGCATCCGCAATCTCTGCCACCCGTAGGACTGACTCAGGGTCCCTATCACACACAGCTGCTCTCACATGGTCAGGCACAATGTCTAGGAACTGTTCTAAAGTTATCAAATCCAGCAGTTTGTCAAAACTCCCATGTGCCTTTGCTCCCATAACCCATTTTTTAACAAAACCCATCAGTTTATGAGCACATTCTACAAAAGTACAATCCTTAGACATTTTAAACTCTCTAAATTTAACTCTGTAGGATTCAGGAGTGACCTTGAACCGCCTTAACACAGAATCTTTAAACCGCTCATAATCCAAGGCTTCCCGCTCCCCCAATTCATTAAATACCTCCCTGGCTTTTCCAGTCAGTCTGGTCAGCAGGACAGGCATTCGCTGACCTTCTGGGATTTGGTACAGATTGCAGAGTCGTTCAAAGGTAGATAGAAACGCCTCTATATCCTCAGTATGACTGTAAATGGGACACATCCTTTCCCAGTTTTTCTCATGGCGGTGGGGAAGTGGAGTACCAGGGGGTGATGACTTTCTCCGCTCTTCCACTTGGAGCTGAAGTTTGGCCGTCTCCTGTTGCATCTTGTGAGTCTCCTGTTGCATCCTGTGAGTCTCCCGTTCAGCAGCCAGCAGCTCCTTCTTTCTCTCATCAGCCTCCTTCTGTCTCTCATCAGCCTCCTTCTTTCTCCCATCAGCCTCCTTCTCTAATTCAGCTATTTTTTGCCTTTCCAGCAACCGAAGATCTGTTAGATTCCGTTCACGCTCCAGTTGCAGTTTGTCTGCCGCTTCTTGCTCTCTAACTGTTTCTGCAGCGTCAGGCAAGGGCCAAGCTCCCTGATCATTGGCCATTAACAGATTTCTGAGTTCCTCCTTTGTAGCTTTCTTTCTAAAGCTTATCCCCTTTTCTGAGCACAAATTTTCCAGGGCTCTTTTGCCCAGTCCCGCATAATCTCTCTGCTCAGCCATTGCAGCAGCTCTCTAACCAATCAAACTCTCAAACCCCAAAATTCGAATTTGGATAGCGTGGGGTTCTGACCCAAAGCTTAATTGACCTGGTTCTGTGGATCCAAGCACGACTACACCACTGTGACGGAGCGATTCTGGCGGGACCCAACTGAGAGTGCCAAATCAGGACCAATTGCTTAAACAGGGCAGTCACAGCCCTAGGCTGGGGTTTTTCCACCTCTAAGGCAAACCAAACCAGCCAGACAAAAAGGACTTTGGTCTCACCCCACTGGCTAACCACAAGTCACACAAGCAATTTCCTTAGACACTCCAGTCTCCCAGTATCACCACCAGTGCACTCGTCCTGGGGATAAATGGTTATGAAAACCAACACCCCAATAAAAGAAAAAGGACCAAGCCCCAGACCCAGGTCAATATACACATCAGATCTTACCCACAAATCACGCTATTGCCAATCCTTTAGAATCTAAAATCTAAAGGTTTATTTCCAAAGGGAAAAAGGTAGAGATGAGAGGTAGAATTGGTTAAAGGGAATCAACTACATACAGTAATGGCAAAGTTCTTAGTTCAGGCTTGCAGCAGTGATGGAGTAAACTGCAGGTTCAATTTGAGTCTCTGGAATACATCCCCCGCTGGGATGGGTCAGTCAGTCCGTGAGAGCTTCAGATTGTAACAAAGTCCTTCCAGAGGTCAGAAGCAGGATTGAAGACAAGATGGAGATGAGGCATTAGGCTTATATAGACTTTTCCAGGTGTAAGAATCCCTTTGTCTTCACTGTGGAAATTTACAGCAAAATGGAGCCTGGAGTCACATGAGCCAGTCCCTGCATACTTTGCTGAGTCACAAGGCGTGTCTGCCTTCTCTCCATGGGTCCATTGTGTAGCCGATGGCCCTTAATGGGCCATCAACCCAGCTATGCAGGGCTGACATCAGCTTGTCTGGGACACTTCCCAGAGGCAGAGCATAAAACAAAGTATAGACATTACAGAGCCAATACTTATAACTTCAACTACAAAATTATACACAGACATACAGACAGCATAATCATAACCAGCAACCCAGAACCTGGTCTTAGACACCTTAGATGACCCCCTTTACTTAGGATTTGGTGCCACTACAGGACCTTGGTTGCAACCCATGTTCTATATGGTCCCCGTTTACATCAATAACGTCACACACCTACACAATGCATTTGCCCCAGTGGCTTAAAGAGGGCATTTCTAGAGGTATGTACAACTTTATACGTTTGGGCTGCCCTTCTCAAAATCAGGATGTGATTTGTGATTTGATACCTCTCCCTCTGCAGCGAGAAATATTGATCGCAGATTAAGAGAGGTACCATAAGAGCTCTCGTTTTCTGTTCAGTGCTGTGCATACCGACAGTTTATGTTTAGAGTCTGGTTGCGTGACAAAGCTTTCCAGTCGTTTCAGGCTGCTTTGATTGTCCTGGATTGACATAATCATGTAGAACATACTACAGAGCTTAGAGTATTGACGATTACAAGGAGAGGGCAAGCAAATCTCACACACACACCCCACCGTGAAAACCCAGCCTTGACACCAAACCATTATAATCATTTGGAAAAATAAATACTACTTCTGCTATTGAGACCCTCACTGATTCGTTTTAGGGCAGGGGGTCACAGCTGTCTGGTGGACACAGCTGTCTGGTGGACACTTCCCCTTCCATTCATTGATTGTAAAACATCAGTGGCAGTGGCAACTACTCAGCTGGGGAAGTGATGTCGGGAAAGCATGCAAGGTATCTTTAGCTGGCTAACATGATAAGTGTTTTGCTCTTCATTTCATCTGTTCCATTCGGCCTTCCTATTTCCCTCCACATGCTTCCCTGCCATCTGGTCCCCTTTTCCTCCTCTCCCCCATCCATGCTCCATTGCTCCAGTGCGGCCTTCTTTCTGGGACCGGCTGCCTTATTCCTCTCTCCCCTGTTTTTGTGGACAGTCAGTCATTCTCTCATTGGTGGCTGACATCCCAAATGCCAGTGGTTGTTCCAGTCCCTCTTTCCCCTTGCATAGCATCACCCCCTAGCAGAAGCAACCTGGCTGACTTCTGCTTTTCCAGCCATTTTTACAGGCTTCTAGGGATTTCTTTGCAAAGAAGAGGCTGCAGAGATGTAGAAGCCACTGGAAAGAAAGTGGAGGGCCAGGTTGAAGTCATCTGATCAATTGACTGTGGCCAACCAGAAAGGGTTCTGCCAACCCTCAGAGGTTCATAGGCCACAGTTTGGGAACCACTGCTTTAGTGGGAACAAAAGGCACACACTACTCCATAGGGCACGTCCCGGTCAAATACTTTAAAAAGCACCTCTCTCTTTCCAGTACTATTCCAATGAGCATAAAAAGGCCTCGCCAGTGTTTATTTTTTATTGTTATGCTCAGATGCTTCCAACCTTTTTATAGTGTGTTCTGTGGTGTACTGAAAACTCATCACTTTAAATTCTCAGGGGTTTTCCTGGTCCTGCTTACAGGCTAGGGGGTGCCACAGGGAAGCTCCCAACAGCTAGCCTAGTGTAAAGTAGGGAGAGTTGCCCCTCTCTGTTTTAGAAAGCAGCCTGCTTTGTCTCTCTCTATTTCGGGGTTCTTGCGTGTTCACTTTGAATTCTAAGGGTATGTCTACACTACAAGAGTAGTTCGATTTAACTTAGGTCGAATTTGTGGATTCGACCTTATGAATTCGAATTTGCGTATCCACACTAAGGACACTAATTCAACTTTGTGAGTCCACACTAACGGGGCAAGCGTCGACATTGGAAGCGGTGCATTCTGGGCAGCTATCCCACAGTTCCCGCAGTCCCCGCTTCCCATTGGAATGCTGGGTAGAGCCCCCAATGCCTGCTGGGGAAAAATGTGTTGAGGGTGGTTTTGGGTAACTGTCGTCATTCAACCGTCACTCCCGCCCTCTCTCCCTGAAAGCGCCGGCGGGAAATCTGTTAGCATACTTTTCTGGTCAGTGACAGCGCGGACGCCACAGCACTGCGAACATGGAGCCCGCTGCGATCATCGCTGCACTTATGGCCGTTGTCAACTCCTCGCACCTTATCGTCCACCTCTTCCACAGTCAGCTGCTGAGAAATCGGGCGAGGAGGCTCCGGCAGCGCGGTGAGGATATGAAGTGTCAGAGTGGCACAAAGCACGGGATCTCACAAAGCACGGGATCCCACGCCGCAGAGATCATGGTGGCAATGGGTCACGTTCA
The DNA here is from genome assembly GCF_016161935.1 of Mauremys reevesii. Classification (NCBI taxonomy): domain Eukaryota; kingdom Metazoa; phylum Chordata; order Testudines; family Geoemydidae; genus Mauremys; species Mauremys reevesii. Next base: position 10,305,640 of record NC_052633.1, on the reverse strand, counting down.
TGCTATGGGACGGCGATTCTGGGCCCGGGAAACAAGCACGGACTGGTGGGAGCGCATAGTGCTGCAGGTCTGGGATGAATCCCAGTGGCTGCGAAACTTCAGGATGCGTAAGGGCACTTTCCTTGAACTGTGTGACTTGCTGGCCCCTGCCCTGAAGCGCCAGGACACCCGCATGCGAGCAGCCCTGAGTGTACAGAAGCGAGTGGCCATAGCCCTCTGGAAACTTGCCACGCCAGACAGCTACCGGTCAGTAGCGAACCACTTTGGCGTGGGCAAATCTACCGTGGGGGTTGCTGTGATGCAAGTAGCCCACGCAATCGTTGAGCTACTGCTCTCAAAGGTAGTGACTCGGGGAAACGTCCAGGTCGTCATAGATGGCTTCGCCGCGATGGAATTCCCAAACTGCGGTGGGGCTATAGATGGCACTCACATCCCTATCCTGGGACCGGCCCACCAGGCCAGCCAGTATATTAACCGAAAGGGCTACTTTTCAATGGTGCTGCAAGCACTGGTGGACCATAGAGGACGTTTTACCAACATCTACGTCGGGTGGCCGGGCAAGGTTCATGACGCGCGTGTTTTCAGGAACTCTTGTCTGTTTAGATGCCTGGAGGGAGGTAGTTTCTTCCCGGACCACAAAATAACTGTTGGGGATGTGGAGATGCCTACAGTGATCCTCCGGGACCCAGCCTACCCGCTAATGCCCTGGCTCATGAAGCCCTATACAGGCGCCCTGGACAGTGACAAAGAACTCTTCAACTACCGGCTGAGCAAGTGCAGAATGGTGGTGGAGTGTGCTTTCGGACGTTTCAAGGGGAGATGGAGGAGCTTACTGACTCGCTCAGATCTCAGCGAAACCAATATCCCCATTGTTATTGCAGCTTGCTGTGTGCTCCACAATCTCTGTGAGAGCAAGGGGGAGACCTTTATGGCGGGATGGGAGGTTGAGGCAAATGGCCTGGCTGCTGATTACGCTCAGCCAGACACCCGTGCGATTAGAAGAGCCCAGCGGGAAGCACTGTGCATCCGGGAGGCTTTGAAAGCTAGGTTCCTCAGAGAGCAGGGTAACCTATGACTGTCCAGTCTCTTTACAGAGAAGCTGAACCTGCCCCTGTTTCAGTTACTATTGACTTTTTTCAGGGGTTACATACCCCATTCACCAGGTTTCCCCCCTTCCAACAGACATTTAAAAATAAAGTTATTGGAACATTTTTAATTCACAAAGTTTTCTTTACTAAGGAATTCGCATTAAAGGGTTCAAACAGGGACGCAGACTGTGGTGGGTACGGTGTGCAGTGATGTACAGACCACTTCTACAGTCGAGGACTGACAGGCTCCTGCTCCTACAGCGGTCTCTGGGGGGAGGACGGTTACAGGAGGGTGTGCAGGAAGGGGTGGGTTTGCAGGAAGGGGTGAGGGATGTGTGGGAAGGGTGAGTAGGTGTAGGGGGATGATGGCTCTGGCTGGGGCTCAGGGCATCGGAGAGGTTCATGGCTAGGGTGGAAGGGCATGGTAAGGGCAGCCTGCCTTGCCATTTGTGGATGGCAGGCGCTCGGACCCTGGGGCAGCATACACCTCCCAGACTGACCTGGGGCAACAGACACCTCCCAGAGTGACCCGGGTGCCTAGTGACTGCACTCTGTGTGTGACCTGCTGTTGATCCTGCCCCCATGTCTGTACCCTGGTAATGGTGGCTGTCCTATGCAATTAACAAACCCCTATCTCCCCTTCACACAAAGTCTTCTGCAAAGAAACATGATGGAAACAGTAATGAACAGCAAACTATTTTTAATACTCAACTACACAGCTGGGGGATGAAACTGGGATTTGGGATCGGGTGAGCCAGGAAGGCAAGCAATTCTCATACTTTAGGGAATGAGAGCTGTTTGGTACATGAGCGCTCTGCTGGGGTGGAGTGACAGTTTTCACGGCCTCTAGCGCCCCTCCTTCTTGTGATTTTGGGTGGGGGGGGACAGGACTTTGTGGCGGGGGAGGGCAGTTGCAGATACAGTTCAGGGAGGCTCTCTGCTCCTGCCTGCGGTCCTGCAGAACATCCACAAGGCGCCGGAGCGTGTCCGTTTGCTCCCTCATTAGTCCAAGCAGCGTTTGAGTCACCTGCTGGTCTTCCTGCTGCCACCTGTCCTCCCATTCGCTGTGTGAGCACTGCTGCTGAGAGAGGGTCTCCCTCCACTGGCTCTGCTGGGCCGCCTCGGCTCTGGAGCAGGCCATCAGTTCAGCGAACATCTCGGCCCGAGTCTTTTTCTTTCGCCGCCTAATGTGCGCCAGCCTCTGTGAGGGGGATGCCGGGGCAGTTCAGGAAAGAGCCGCAGCTGTGTGATGGGAAAAAGGAAGTGATTTCCTTGCAAAGATACATGTTTGCGAACACTGAACACAGTCTACTCAGTTTCTGTGAACAAGACCATACAGGGCACCTATCTCATGTGCTCTCAGGACAAGTTCGAATTTTCAGCATTCGCTTTCATTGCCTGTGGTCTTGCACTGGAGATCGGACAAGCGGGGCAGGACAGCAGAATCCATGTAGCAGCCAGGCCTGGTAAGCCGTAAACTTTAGGCTGCTTAACAGTTAATGGATAGCAGTGCCCTCCTGCTGCAGGCAATCTGGAAAGCATAAAGTCTGACCCTGTTCCAGCCCCTCGCGGCTGTCCCCGGGAAAGATCCCTGTATGCTTTTCCTCTGCAGCCTCCACCACGTGGCTGTTAAACGACGGTCATTGTTATGCAAAGGAAAAGTCAAGCATTCACAATAGTAACATTACAGTAATTCCCCTAATTAGATGCAGCAGTCGCCGAGCGAGATCACCCTGAGGCGGGTCACTAGGAGAGACAGAGAGCACATGCTGCGTGAATCCCTGCACAGACCAGGGCCCTATGCTGCCATGCTGGTCGAGGCAATGCTCCCACTATACCTCAGGATGGCCTGGCACGGAAGAGTGTGCTTCCACGGAGCACCCAATAAGGCACCTCTCCCCAGGAACCTCCTGCGGAGGCTTTTTGAGTACCTCTACAAGAGCTTCGTGGAACTGTCCCAAGAGGATTTCTGTTCGATCCCTATATGTATTGACCTTCTTTTCATATAGTTTTTATTCCTGTTTTTTAAAAAATAAATGTTTACATGTTTATAGCACTTACCGACTGATCCTTCCCCTGATTCAGAGTCCGGGTTAACGGCCGGGGAGGGTTGGTAGGGGATCTCTGTGAGGCTGATGAACAGATCCTGGCTGTCAGGGAAAGCGGTATTGTAAGCGCTGTCGCCTGCCTCGTCCTCCTCAAACCCTTCCTCATCTTCCCCATCGGCGAACATCGCCGAGAAACTGCCCGTCGACACTATCCCATCCTCAGAGTCCACGGTCACTGGTGGGGCAGTGGTGGCAGACCCACCGAGAATGGCATGCAGTGCCTCATAGAAGCGGCATGTCTGGGGCTGGGCTCCGGAGCGTCCGTTTGCCGCTTTGATTTTTTGGTCCTTGATTTTCACGCGGCACTGCGTTGCATCCCGGCTGTATCCTCTGAGTGCCATGGCTTTGGAGACCTTCTCGTAGGTCTTTGCATTCCGTTTTTTGGAGCGCAGCTCCGAAAGCACAGACTCATCGCCCCACACAGCGATCAGATCCAAGACTTCCCGGTCAGTCCATGCTGGGGCCCTCTTTCTACTCTGAGATTGCATGGACTCCTCTGCTGGAGAGCTCTGCATCGCTGCCAGTGCTGCTGAGCTCGCCCCGATGTCCAACCAGGAATTGAGATTCAAACTGGCCAGACAGGAAAAGGAATTCAAATTTTCCCGGGGCTTTTCCTGTATGGCTGATCAGAACATCTGAGCTCGGACTGCTGTCCAGAGCGTCAACAGAGTGGTGCAGTGTGGGATAGCTCCCGGAGCTACTAAGTTCGATTTGCATCCACACCTAACCTAATTCGAGATAGCCATGTCGAATTTAGCGCTATTCCCCTCGTCGGGGTGGAGTACCGAATTCGAACTAAAGAGCCCTCTAGGTCGAATTAAATGGCTTCCTGGTGTGGACGGGTGCGCGGTTAATTCAAATTAACGCTGCTAAATTCGAATTAAAGTCCTAGTGTAGACCAGGCCTAAGAAATACAGTAGTGTTATGTAGCAACCTTCCAGCGAGAATATGTAGGTTTTTATCTAATTTCTCTGTGTATAGGGCAAAACCATAACATGTTCCCTTATATTTATCAGGCTCACAGCCAGCCAGTCCCTGAGGGGGGCCTAGGGAGCTGAACAGAATGTGCATTTTACTGACAGGGGACAAGAATTTTAGACTTCACTAACTAGAGACGGACCTGAAGCTGATGCCATTGTTGAGAACAGGGTCTCGAGCACCACACTGAGCTCACTCAGGCTGATATTTAATTGTATCAGTGGCGTGTTTTAAGCTCGTACTGTTCTTGTCCCCTGTCATTAGACCTCTGGACACTGCCCGTGCCACACTAGTTCTGCAAATACTTGAGCGGCAGATCCTCTCTGTCTGGGGTGGCTGCAGGTGTGGGGCAGTGAGCTCGGGGGGGTTCCGAGACAGGAAGTCTCATTTGTGGACACATGCCACAGAGCTTAACCCAAAGCTGTGCAATTTTGAACTTGCTTGGTTCCCAAAACCCAGAGCCAGTGGAACTCAGCCCATCTGTGCTGTGTTGCCAATATTTTAACAGCGGCTCCCACAAACATTTCCCCTTCACTTGGCACATATCCCAAGTCCCAGTCATAACAGGGATGAGGGGAAAAGAGTTAGGGACGGGGAATCCATTTGTTTTCCCATTTAAACATTTCTTTGTCATAACTGCAAACATGTGGGAAGGCACATCTGCTGGCACAACCCACTCCTAGGAAGCTGCGCTTTGCTAGAATTGTTACACGTAGTATGGAGTTTTCAGGCGCAAACTACACAGCTTCAGCAATGCAGTGTTCAACTTTGAGCGGGATTTGGAACATCTTGACTCTTGGTGCAACCCAGTGCTTGCCAAAACCAAAAAGAGTTTGAGCTGCCGAGTAAGGCAAGAACCTCACCCATCCCCTTTTGTAGCAGGCCCAAAACTTCTGTCTGAGTTACTGAAATCTTGATTAAAAGACTTCAAGTTACAGAGAATCCACCATTTATTCTAGTTCAAACCAGCAAGTGACCATGCAGAGGAAGGCAAAAAACTCCCACAGTCCAGCCAATCTGACGGGGGGAGGAGGGGGGGTGGATTTCTTTCCTGACTGTGAGCATGTGAGCAAGATACACCAACCAGGCACGTAAGACAGAGAATTTTCTGACCCACCTCAGAACACAGGCCCATCCCAATTGCTATCTCATTTCTGGTTGTGGCCAGCCTCTGATGTTTCAGAGGAAGACAGAAAAAAACCCATTTACAAATATGCATCAGGGAAAAATTTCCTTCCTGATCCCTGCAGACAACTGGCTGAAGCCTTGAAACATGGGATTAGATTAGTCATAGTACAGAGCAACAAGTGTTATGTGCATGTTAAGGCCAGTGCAAGCAATCCCATCCTCCCCAAGGCCCACAAAGAAAGGTGATGAACAGTGGGACTCCAAGGTCAGATGGGCAGGGCCAGCTCCAGGTTTTCTGCTGCCCCAAGTGGGGCCGGGGGGAAAGCCGATCGGCGGCAGCTCAATTGCGCAGCTCCATTCTTCGGCGGCAGTTCGGCGGTGGGTCCTTCACTCCCTCTCTTCTTCTTTGGCGCCACTTCGGTGGCAGCTCAAAGAGGAAGAGAGGGACTGAGGGACCCGCTGCCAAATTCCTGCCGAAGACCCAGACGGGCCGCCCCAATAGCGAACAGAGGGCTGCCTCTTTGTATTGGCCGCCCCAAGCACCTGCTTCCTTAGCTGGTGTCTGGAGCCGGCCCTGCAGATGGGAGACCACCATGACCATCCAACCCAACCCCCCATCCAAAAAGACAAATACAAAGAGTACATTTAATAGGAGAGAGCCCCTTAGTGGTGTACAGTTCCAGATGAGACAAAACAAGACCCAGGTCCAGGGGGGCGGGCGGGGGAATTAGTGATGTCAGGCTAGGATGGAAGGGTTTCTGGAAGAAATCGGTTCTAAAGGATCTGAAGAAACAGTGAGGGGGCCCTTTGCATACTGTTCCATATGCAGGAACAAAAGCAAACACCTTACGCGGCCCAGACTTATTCTTCAACCTGCTCTCGCTCTGGGGCTGGTGGCTAGTAATCCTCATTAGCAGAGCTAGCCCACCTGTGAGATAAGTGCATTTCCACTTGCTCTGTGCCCTCAGCCAGCTTTAACCTCCAGCACAGCCCTTTCTGTGCATCCATTCAAAAGAATTAGGTCAAAAGGATGTTTGTAATAAACAGAATTTGTTAAATACATGTTGTTCAGACAGTCCATGGCTCTCAGGGTACGTCTACACTACGGGATTATTCCGAATTTGCATAAACCGGTTTTGTAAAACAGAATTTATAAAATCGGGTGGAGCGCGGCCATACTAAGCACATTAAATCGGTGGTGTGCGTCCATGGTCCGTGGCTAGCATCGATTTCTGGAGCGTTGCACTGTGGGTAGCTATTCCCTAGCTATCCCATAGTTCCCGCAGCCTCCCCCGCCCCTTGGAACTTCCGAGTTGAGATCCCAGTGCCTGATGGGGCAAAAATCATTGTTGCGGGTGGTTCTGGGTTAATGTCGTCAGTCACTCCTTTGTCTGGGAAAGCAACGGCAGACAAGCATTTCGTGCCTTTTCCCCCTGGATTGCCCTGGCAGATGCCATAGCATGGCAATCATGGAGCTTGTTTTGCCGTTTGTGACTCTCACCGTATGTGTACTAGATGCCGCTCACAGAGGCGATTCAGCAGCGCTACACAGAAGCATGCTTTTGCTTTTGCATGACAGCAGAGATGGTTACTAGCCATATTGCACCATCCAAACCCTTCCATAAATTGGAACTGAGGATGATCATGGCTACCAGTCCTTTTGTACCATTTGCTGCTAGTGCCCCTGGCCGATCAGCCAGGGGCGCAAAAGCCAAGATTGGTTACTAGCCATATTGCACCTTCCATTGTTTTGTACCATTAGCTGCTGTCATAAGTGCCCCTGGCCGATCAGCCAGGGGCGCAAAAGCAAAAATTGGGAATGACTCCCTGAGTCAATCCCTCCTTTTTGGTATCTAAAAATAGAATCAGTGCTGCCTAATATAGGCAAGTGTATTAGAGAACCACCGTATCATAGAACCAGAGAGCACAGCTGCTCTGTGTCAGAGCCTGCAGAAATTATGATCTGTATGCTATTCACAAGGGGTGCTCCTGTAACAACCCCACCTGTTGATTCCGTTCTTCCCCCAGCCTTTCTTGGCTACCGTAGCATTGTCCCCCCACTTGTGTGATGAATTAATAAAGAATGCAGGAATAAGACACACTGACTTGTTAGTGAGAAATGAGTGGAAGGCAGCCTCCAGCTGCTATGATAGTCCAGACAGGACATTAAGCAGTGTGTAGGAGAGAAGCCCAGCATCCCACTGCTAGTCCAGGGGCAACTGAATCTTTCTTTACACATGAAGGGTGGGGCTGATGGAGCTCAGCCCCTGTTGCTATGATGAGGATGGTTACCAGCCATATTGCACCATCCATCCACCAGAAAAATTAGGGCCAATAGGCTGATGACGAGGACGGTTACCAGTCCTTTTGTCCCATCAGCTGAGGCTGATGATGAGGATGGATTTCCATCTTTTGTACCATCAGCGCCCATGGCGGGGAGCAAGGATGTTGGTGTTGAGTGCTGCACTATCGCGTCTATCTGCAGCATTCAGTAAAGATAGGGTGACATGTAAAAGAGTCAGAGGATTGTTTTACCTTTCGCTTCTGGGGGTGGGTGGGGGGTGGGTGAGTAGATTGCCAAGCTATGCCCTGACCCGCGGACACTGTGTTTGACCCTAAAAGCATTTGGAGCTCAGCCAAGAATGCAAATACTCTTCGGAGGCTGCAGGAACTGTGGGATAGCTTCAGTCCTCCAGTCCATGAGCATCCATTTGATTCTTTGGCTTTCCGTTACGCTTGTCACGCTGCAGTGCGCTGAGTCCCTGCTATGGCGTCTGTCTGGAGATTTTTAAAAAAGGATTCTGAATTTCATCTTCTGTAACGGAGCGCTGATAGAACGGATTTGCCTGCCCTTACAGCGATCACATCCGCATGGTCCATGCGGGAGCTCTTTTTTTATTTTGATTTCGGACTGCATCGCCACCCGTGCTGATCGGAGCTCCACGCTGGGCAAACAGGAAATATTCAAAAGTTCGCGGGGCTTTTCCTGTTTACCTGACCACTGCATCCGAGTTCAGATTGCGGTCCAGAGCGGTCACTGGTGCACTGTGGGATAGCTCCCGGAGGCCAATACCGTCGATCAGCGTCCACACTAACCCTAATCCGATATGTTAATACCGATACTAGCGTTACTCCTCTCGTTAGGGAGGAGTACAGAAACCGGTTTAAAGAGCCATTAAAATCGATATAAGGTGCCTCCTAGTGTGGATGGTTTTGGCGTTAAATCGGTTTTACGCTCCTAAAACCGATTTAAACGCCTAGTGTAGACCAGGCCTCAGAAGCAAACACTTAAGCCTGAAGCCACAAGGCTGGCCCATGTGGACGAGAGCACAGGGTTTCTAACCTTCCCTTCTTCCTTGAAGGGCTTTGCTGAATCAGACGGCAGGATCAGCGTACTTCACCTGTCCTCACTATCTGCAGCTCTTATATTGCTTCCATTGCCCTCATATCTGAGCACTTCACAACCTGCAATGTGTTTGTCTGCACAATCCCCCTGTAAGGCAGGGCAGTGCATTGTACAGATGGGGAACTGAGGCACATGGAGATTAAGTGACTTGCCCAAAGTCCCACAGGAAGCTTGTGGCAGAGCAGGGAATTAAATCAGGGTCTCAAGTCCTGGGTGAGTGGAACTATCCACCTTTGCAGCAGAGAGGAAGAGAGGCGCAGGCTAGCAAATGTTATGAGATACAGCATACTAGGGACGTGTGAAGTCCTTGCTGGTCAGATGGTACCAGGTCCTTTTCATGGCTCTACCTGCTAAACTGCATTAAAAAGCTAAAGATCTGATCTGGTCAAAAACTGTCACCCAAAATGCTGTTTGGCTAAAAAGTGTTTTTTCTACAAAATGCGGGGGGGGGGGGGAGGAGTTTGCACAAACAATTGCTTTTATGTCAAATATGTTCAGGGTTTTGGTTGCCTTACACTTCGATGGTCAGGTCCTTGGGGCAGAGATCATCTCTTTGTCATGTGTTTGTATCTAGCATTGTGGGTCCACGACCAGTGTTTTGAGGCAGAGTAACAAACAACCCCAAAACCGAAAACATTCTCCATTTTTTGGCAAAAACCTAAGTGAAAAAGATTTTTTTTTGTCAAAATGTTTCGCCGGGGGAAAAGATAATATTTCCTAACCAGCTCTACTAAAGGTAGATAACATTAGGACAGTATTTTTTTCTGTGTAAGCAGTTGCCAAAGGGGTAAGCCGTGGTCATGAATGGGGGGGATGTAGCCTGAGCGATCAGGTCGCAAATGGGGATGCGTCCAAATTTCTCATAGTTGCAGTCTCTCCTAGGAGGAACATTTGATAATTCCTAGCTCTGTGTAACTGTGAAATAGACTTGGGGGGAGAACAGTTCAGAGGAAGTAAAAAATGAAGGTCAGGGTGGGGGACTCTCTCCTGGGAAGCAGTGACTCTGAAAAAGATTTGGGGGTCGTGGTGGATAATCAGCTGAACATGAGCTCCCCATGATGCTGTGACCAAAAGAGCTAATGTGATCCTGAGATGCCTAAACAGGGGAATCTCAAGTAGGAGTAGAGTACCTTTGTATCTGGCACTAGTGCAACCACTGCTGGAATCCTGTGTCCCATTCTGGTGCCCACAATTCAAGAAGGGTGTTAATAAATTGGAGGGAGTTCAAAGAAAAATCACAAGAATGATTAAAGGATTAGAAAACATGCACTATAGTGACTGAACTCTTTGAATCTATCTATTTAGCTTAATAAAGAGATGGTTAAGGGGTGACTTGATTACAGTCTATAAATACATACATGGGGAACAAAGATTCAGTAATGGGCTCAATCAATCTAGCAGAGAAAGGTCTAACATGATCCAATGGCTGGAAGTAGAAGCTAGACAAATTCAGACTGGAAAAAGGGGGCACATTTTTAATGGGGAGAGTAATTAGCTATTGGATTAATGTACTGAGTAGTGGTGGACTCTCCATCACTGAGGATTTTTAGATCTGCTCTAGGTATTATTTTGGGGAAGTTACGGACAGGAGGTCAGACTACGTGATCATACTGGTTCCTTCTGACCTTAGAATCTAGGATTATGAATTACCAGCACAACCATGCCCCACTACTCAAAACCACTTTTTGGAGGTTTGTAGTGAGCTTAGGTAACTAGTAGCTTTTCCTATTTACATTCTGCATTTTCTGGGGCTAGGGACAAGTCTGGAAGCGGACATACGCCAGAATACCAGGATAGAAGTCTAGTCACACTGGAAGCAGGATAAAGTGGTTCACCAAAGCCTGCTAGAAATAACCAACAAGCAGAGCAGGAGTTTGCTGGATAAGCTCGGAATAATTACAAGGAAGACCATTTAGGTCAACCAAGTAAAGAAGCATCCAATCCCATCATACCTATTCATAGACTTTAAGGTCAGAAGGGACCGCTATGATCTTCTAATCTGACCTACTGCACTACATGCCGAGTGAAAATAGATCTAGAAACCAGTAGGGAAAATGGAGACTTGGAGAAGGTATTGCTAAAAGTCTTATACTACTTATATGCCCCCATAGTTATCTGAGCATCTCAATATCTTTAATGTATTTATCCTTTCAACATCTTTGTGAGGCAGGGCAGTGCTGTTATCGGACAGGTGGGAAACTGAGGCACAGACTAAGTGATCTGCTCAAGGTCACACAGAAAGTCTGGGGCGGAGCAGGAAACTGAATTGAAGTTGCCCAATTCCCAGGCTAGTGCCGCAACCACTGGATCACGCTTCCCCTCTGAAGTCTTAAACCACGGTCCAGAAAATATCAAACTACAGACACCAGTAAATACATTTTTACAAATCCAGATGGTTCTCGTGTGACCCCTATGCTCATAATTTGCCCTGTGATGCTCTGTGGGGATGCAGGAGGGAGCAGATGTATCAGCCTCAACTTTCAGTCACACATGAAAGAGACCGGGTTAGTGAATTAATTCTGGGGACCATGTTTGTGCCTAACAAACAGCTCCATGATAAAGGACCGACAACCTAACACGAGACAGAGGTTGAGGCTGAAGTAGCTCTTGCACTGAGCTGACACCCCAGTAGGCAAGTTTTTGGAGAGATTTAATTTGGTTTTGATGTGGTTCTGCCAAAAGAGCTGGGAATCCAACCTGTGCTGTGTTCGCAAAGAAAGAATGAGAAGGAAGTTGTCACTTCTCGTCTCCGTGCTACGACAAGGCAGACGTGGCTCAGCAGCTTTGTACTGATTTGAAATGTTTTAAGACAAAAAAAAGTATGCAATCAAAATATCCCCAGAAGTACACAGTAATTCACCACCAATTACACCTCTGGAAATAGCTCCCAACAAATTGCTTGCTAAATGACGTGTCTATCACCCCTCTTCCAAATTTCCACTGTCTCATACAAAGATTTTCAGATATTGTTTTCAACTCTTTGCCTGAAGCTCCTTCGGTAACCTATTCCAGTGCTTCACCACCCTCCTAGTGAAAAAGTTTTTCCTAATATCCAACCTAAACCTCCCCCCTCCACTTATACAGCCCAAAATACTGTTAGCCTTCTTGGCAACAAGGGCACACTGTGGACTCATATCCAGCTTCTCATCCACTGTAACCGCTAGGTCCTTTTCTGCAGAACTGCTGCCTAGTCATTCGGTCCCTAGTCTGTAACAGCGAATGGGATTCTTCTGTCCTAAGTGTAGGACTCTGCGCTTGTCCTTGTTGAACCTCAGGTTTCTTTTGGCCCAATCCTCTAATTTGTCCAGGTCCCTCTGTATCCTATCCCTACCCTCCAATGTATCTACCACTCCTCCCAGTTTAGTGTCGTCTGCAAACTTGCTGAGGGTGCAATCCACGCCATCCTTCAGATCATTGATGAAGATACTGAACAAAACCGGCCCCAGGACCAACCCTTGGGGCACTCCACTTGAAACCGGCTGCCAACTAGACATGGAGCCATTGATCACTACCCGTTGAGCCCGACAATCTAGCCAGCTTTCTGTCCACCTTATAGTCCATTCATCCAGCCCAGACTTCTTTAACTTGCTGGCAAGAATACTGTGGGAGATCATATCAAAAGCTTTGCTAAGATCAAGAAATAACACATCCACTGCTTTCCCCTCATCCACAGACCCAGTTATCTCCTCATAGAAGGTAATTAGGTTAGTCAGGCATGACTTGCCCTTGGTGAATCCATGCTGACTGTTCCTGATCACTTTCCTCTCTTCTAAGTGCTTCAGAATTGATTCCTTGAGGACCTGTTCCATGATTTTTCCAGGGATTGAGGTGAGGCTGACTGGCCTGTAGTTCCCCGGATCCTCCTCCTTCCCTTTTTTAAAGATGGGCACTACATTAGCCTTTTTCCAGTCATCTGGGACCTCCCCCCCGATCACCATGAGTTTTCAAGCCTTGTCTCTCTTAGTACAGGGCCTTAGTGTTTGATTCAAGAAGGTCCTTGAATGACATCAGGACACGGCAAGGACCATAAATAAAACACCTCCCCCTAGGCTACACATTCCTTTCTGCAGATGCCTGTGCTTCTAAATCATAAACAGATGAAGCAGCAGACACAGGCTGAAATCAGGAGTCTCTCCCCCATGCAGACTCAAAGGCCCAGGTTCAGGTGATTTTATAAGAAAAATACACTGTATTTTGCAAATAAGAAAGCAATTTTTGTTTGCTTTGTTACCCAAGCCATCCTTTCTGCCTTTAAAACCAACCAACCAACCAACCAACAAAAAAAAGCCACACAGTTAACAGCATTCCCCTCTGAAAAAATGACCGAGGGGTTCTGCGATTGGTAGGGGAGCAGGAATTTTGAATGCTGCCAGGTTTTACTTCCCTCTCCAGTCTGATCTTAACTGCATATTAAGGCATAAAAATTTTAATTAATTAGACCATCCACTATTTCACATGGGCTAATTCCTGAAGGGTCCTCTGAAAACTTTAGCACAGTGAGAGATTGAGGTATGAATCAATAAAGGCAGCAAATGAGATGCAGGAAGGTATTGGGATTTTAAATAAGGAAGCCAAAGGAAATAAGGGCACTCACTTATTTCAATTAGAAAAGGGCAGGAAGATGTGTGCTATGCAGATTGAACATAAATCAGTGCAAACATCCTCCTGTCCAATATACCCAACAACCTAGTATCTTTATACTGAGCTGTTCTGGTGCCTGCTGGTAGAAAAAACACATTACTAGGAGATTGGTTTTCGCTCTGTAATGATTAAGCCCCACCCCCAGAGGTCAGCACTCATTGGAAATGTCATCTTCAGGCCAGAATAGTAGCTGCCGCACTGGGTCAGACCAGTATCCTGTCCCTCAGAGTGGTCAATATCAGATGGTGAAAAATTCCCTGTAATGGACACTATGGAATAACCTATCAATAGGTGAAGTTTCTCCCTAACCTCATCAGTTCGTAGTTAATGTATATCCGGGAGCATGATGGATTAGAGCCCTTATTTTAAATATATGGGGACACACACACACACCCTAATCATGGATGTTCTCATTATAGAGATGAATAGCTAGCTATATCTGTATAAACATCACTGAGTCCAGGGTCTTGTCCTCTAGGTCTGCAGGGGCTGGGAGTGCTGCAAAGGCAGACAGCTCAACTCTTGAACAGATAAGAAATGCCTCAGGTCAGTCAGCCAGAACCCTCCAGATTCAGAGCAATGTTTCCTGGCTCCCCAGGGTGTTCTACTCACTTAAAAGCATGGAGGACCTCAGGGGAAAGTTGGTGATGGGGATCTCAAAGACCCTACTGGGGAGATGAAGGACATCTCTCTCTAGACTACCTGTCACAGTGGTACCTGGGCACGTTGTACCAACTCCTCCATTTGTGGGCAGGGGAGGAGTGCGTGATTTTCATTTCTGTAACCGAGACATTTAAATTAAACTTTCACATGCAACAGAGGTTGCCATTTTCCCTCTTACACTGAAGAGCGTTTTGCAGGGAGGACTCACTTTAAGCTCCTGAAACCTCTTTCAGAAACAGGATCTTCTGTTCCACACTGCAACCGTATCACATGCACTCGTTCTGCCACAGCAAGCAGACACATACACACTTATCCTGAATTATGCATGTGCACTAAAGAGCGGTAAAATTTATGCCGCATCCTCAGAACACATTGCTCCTGTCATAAATAAACAGATAGTTAAGGGTTAAGGTCTCTTATACCTGTAAAGGGTTAACATGCAGTACCTGATGACCACCTGACCAGAGGACCAATCAGAGACAGATTATTTTCAAATCTCTGTGGAGGGAAGCCTTTGTCTGTGTTCTTTGTGTAAGTGTAAGAACTCTTTTTGAATCTAAGAGAGACAGTCATGTCTCCAAGTTCTCCTGGAGTAGTTTCTACTAATTAATAGTGAGTATTAATTAGAAAGGCGAATTAGTCTTATGATTTGATTTCTATATTTGCAATTGGGTGTTTGCTAAAGGAAATGCTTTATTCCTGTTTGCTGATATTGCTTTTTACTGAGAAAGGGGGAGGGGGGATTCTCTCCAGAGATTGATAAGGTTATTCCCTATGAGTGTCCAGCTTGGGCTCATAGAGATTCTGTATTTTCTTTTTTGTTCTCTTAATAAATTCTTTTCTTTTCTTTGGACTTGGTTAATTCCTTCTCTTGTGGAAATTCAGGGGAAGGGGAGGGGGGAAGAAACAGTTCCTCCTGGGTTTGATTCAAGCAGTTTGAATCAAGGTATCTCTCTCTCCGGAGCAGGCTGGAGAGAGGGAAGAGGGGGGAGGGGGAAGGTTCCTCCTCTGTGAATTGATCTGTGTTCCCAGGGAGTGTCTTTGAAGGGAGACAGGGGGGAAACAGGGGTGTCCCGGCCCACGAAATTGACCGGGTGGTGGCAGCAAAAGGGGAGACCTACCCTAGGATTTTGGGGTGGGGGAAGACATGCGGGTCCTCACTTTGAAACCCCCCAGTTTCAAGTGAGGGTAGACTCTGACAGCTCCATTAAGCATTCCCCTGCTCTCTGCACCTCTTCCATCATAAGGGCCTCCAGGCAGAAACCTGGGCTCAAGGGACCAACCACAGGAATAAAGGTCATTGCTTCAGGAAGCATATGGAGGTCAAGAGCCGGTTTCTCCTTCACCAACCATATCCTGGGAGATCCTGCTCCCTCTGACTTGAGATGGGGGTTATGCTACAAATGAAGCAGATAATTCACAAACTTCCCACTGATCAGCAGATAACAAATAATGCAAGGCCAGATCTGGTCCCGTTTACCTGCTTAGTGAGTGGAGCACAGCATTCTAACATGTAGGGGTAAGGGGACTGTTGCCCCCTTTCTAACATTCAGTGGGGGTGTTTTGGTTGGCTAGCTCCCAATACTAAAAAGGGAGGGGTCAATGGGAAATCAGGACCATGAGACTGACAGTCCCCAGGAACAATGGCGAGAGGCCAATGCTCTAGGTCAGCCTGATTGACAGGGCGGGCAGGCTAATCAGGGAAACAGAAGGCCAGGCTGGGTCCCGTCCTCCCTGTGAGCTGGAATTGCCTGGGTCAGACAGAGTGGGGCCGAGCTAAGGAGAAAGCAGGGGCCCGAGCTGAGCTGGAGAGCAGAGCCATGCCAGATCCAGAGGGGCCAGAGCTGCAGCCACAGAGCCAGAGACAGCCCAGGGAGAGCAGATCCTGTGCTGGGAGCAGAGCTGCAGCTATAGTGCCAGGTGTGATGAGCAACTGGGGCCAGCCAAGGGAGGGGACCTTGGGCAAAGGACCCAGTGCAGAAAGACACCCCCAGCCAAGGGTCCATGCAGGCCAGCCTGGGAGGGGGATCTTAACCCAACAGGCGGCTGACGCTGGGAAGAAGGGTCCCACCACCCAAAGCCTGGAGGTGTGTGGCCACCAGGGGCGGCTCTACAAATGACGCTGCCCCAAGCAGCGCGGAGCGCTGCGCCGCCCTTCCCCAGTCCCGCGGCGGGTCCCCTCTTCTCCCAGCGCATCCATCCTGGGAGGAGAGCGTTGAGCCTCGCTCATGCCGGCGCTCCGCCGGCGGCCGGAGGGCCGGAGCCCGGGGACTGCGGACCTGCGCGCGCATGCCGGAGCGGAGCTCAGCCGGAAGACGGGACCCGCCGCAGGGCGGCGGCGGACGTCCGTCCCGGCGCCGGACCGACCGCCCGCATGCCGCGCCTGCCGGCCCCACCGAGCCAAATGACGCCAGGATGCCCCCCCCCCCCGCCCGCCGCCCTGCCCCCGCCCGCCCCCCTGCTGGTGGCCACCACCATTGCAAGTGTCCAACCTGCAGCATCCCTGCAGCACAGCCAGGGCCTGAGACAGAGGCTTGGGACTTACAAGGAACAGACTGTGAACTGCCTTGAAGTCCAGAGACACTGTTTGTAATGTTCCCTGCCACAGAGCATGGTGATGTGTTTTCCTGTAACCTTTCCCATTTTTTCCTTATTTTTTTAAATTAATTGTTAATTAACCACAACTTGTATTTGCTTTAAATTGTATGGAATAATCAGTGGGTCAGGGAGGTGCCCAGTGCAGAGAGGGTACCCTGGGGACACCCTAGCCCCTGTCCTAGGTGACCACAGCAGGGTTGAGGGTCGAGCCCCCCAGGAATCCTGGGCCCAGCCTTGCTGGGGTTACGAGGACTCTGCCAGACAGGAGAGTGGAAGAGGAGCACTCAAGGGCAGGGAGGCCTCTGGGTAAAGGAAGTGGGAGCGAGGACTCAGATCCTTTCACTAGCCCACTTCACCGGGGTAGTGCAGAAGCCAGGAAAGTTCCCCACAATAGCGGGACCATTCCCCCGCTTACACAGGGATACCATTAATTGCTGTTTCCATAAGATGGACCATTGAAAACATTAAATAAAAGATCTGTATAGGATACAAGATTGGGAGAGGGTGCAAAAGCTCTCTGCCCTTGATTGCATGCACAGGGGGCGAGACATAGACTTGGTCCTTGCACTCTGTAAGCGGGGATAGTATTTGTGCCATCATTGACACTAGACATATCACAGGGGCCAAGAGGAGGCTGGGGTGAGTCATGCCTCCCCTTTCCACTAGACTGAAGCTGGTGTACATGCCTTCCCTCCGAAAGGTAGAGGAGTCATATCAAAGCACACTCCTTGCAGTGCTCCCTCAGGCACGGTGCCTGGCTCAGCACTCCACAGGCTCTATATCTCCTGAGATTGGTATAAGTGCATACACCCCCTTGTTGCGCTCACTAATGGCTGTGCTATGGCTCTGACAATGCAAGCTCCTTAAAGGCTGGACTGTCGCTCCCGCATGGAACTCAGAGGGAAGAGCACTGGTTCCAGGAGGGAAGAATTTGGAGAAGGCACCAGGAAGTCAGTCTGTGTGCACATGGTTGGAATACCAGCTGCAATTGCAACATCTGAAAACTGCTCTCTTAAAGAACCCATTTAGGTTTACATACATGGAGTCCTTTCATGTTATTGCCCAAAACATGGTACATGAAAGAGTTTATCCTGAAAAAGACTGGACTCATATGGCAATACTTGCATCATGACCAAGAGGACTTTGCTGTTCTCACCATTGCTCCCACATGGGTACTCCTGTGAAAACCTCTCTTTCTGAGACACAAACTGTAGCTACTACTGAAAACCCAGCTGCCTCCCTATAGTGCATGCAAAAAACAACTACACATACAAATGGATACCAGGCAGGCTGCTCTACTCCTGAAATAATGTAGCCAAATTACAACATGTTGCAAAACACAGTTCCATGGTAATTATTGTTACCCTGCATTGATACTGAAACAACATAAAACTCAGCATGAGAAAAGCTGATGAGATTACTCGCATTTCAGTGACCTGGATTTGGTCCTGTGGGTGAATCAGGAGTTACCAAAACTCACCTCTCCTATGTTTGGCAACAGGGTTCAGAAAGTTTTGACAGAAGCAGGAGACAAACTCCCACAGGTCTAAACATTTGTGACTATATTAGACTAGGAAGACAGTATTATATGTCTGTGCCAGTCAGTCAGTCATTCTCCTTCCATCGAAGGCTAGGGCCCTTTCCTTCCTAAATGCTTCGAGCCATGGAAGTACAACACTCAGTGTACCTACCCATGAGGATCAGGGTGATTAAAATGTCTTTCATTGAGTGAGCTGCATCTGATACCCCTATTGAGCTGCATCTGATACCCCTATTGAAAGAGAAGGAGAGTACAAGAGAGGCAGATACCATGGAGAACAGATTGCCATCTGGGAGCACAGATTCTCTCCCCCCCCCCCCCCGGCATTTTGGACTCCTGGACACTCCCTAGCTAGCAACGGATGGCCCCGATACAAAGGTGGTGGACCAGCCCTGTATTGTAATGCACATACTCCATTCATTATGTAAAGGTTAACAGATGCAAATCAATATGAAGCCAGATCTCCTTCCATGAACAATAACTGGGTGCCTTTGTCCCCGTCGACGTATGAGCAAGATGCTTACTCTAGATCTCAGGGGTGTTGGGAGAATTACTTTATGTGCTTTGAAATACTTGGACAGAAGGATAATTTCTGATTAGTGCTGCTATATCTCCTCCTCCCCAATTTTTCCTTACACTTAGTTCCATGACAGGACTCACTGGCCAGAAAACCAGATTCTGTTTCATGAAAAACACTGAGGTTTCAATTTGTTTTTGTTCCGCACTGGAATGAAAACTAGATCTTTCAAAATTCATCGACAGACTGAGCACCTCATTCTCAAGAATAGCTAATAGCCTGATTCAGAGCAGAATCTCGAACCGTGGTCTCCTACATCCCAGATGAATGCCCTGACCAGCGGTCTCTTGGCTGTTCTGTGGTGGAACTCTTGCTCTGCTTTTGACCAGAAATTCCATCCTAGATCTGGATTTTCCCAACAAAATCAACCCTTTCCTGTTAAAAGGTTCGGTTTCTATCAATCAGCATTTTCTAACAAAAAACAGTTTTGTCAAAAAAATCCCTGACCAACTATCAATTGAGATTCTGGACATCTTAGGGCACATACGTTTGGAACATGCTGCTAGCTAAGAGAACCTTGTTAGTACAGTAGGAGGGAATGTTTCAGCCTTGATAGCGTCTCTCTCAGCAAAAAATCCTCTGGGAAGCACTGCTGAGGTCATTTTTAAAGGCTGTATTAGCATCTCATTTTTAAAACATTTCACCAACCCTGGTTAGAGGGGACAAACAGGGAATGCAATGGTAGATGAACAAAAGAGACTCCAGGAAACATTAAAAGAATAATTTTCAAAACAGATTATTTAAATTCTCTCTATGCTTATCTTTTGAAGAGGACATAGAAGAGAGCATTTCAGTTCCCACTATTGTCCAACTCATAACAGATGACTTCTAAGTTGCTTTCATTCCCCCCCTAAAACCCTAGACACACAACTCAGAAGGTTTTTACATTAGCTCTCAGTAGAATACATGGATTATTTTGAATCAATCCCACATGATTAACAAATGGTGGGAAGAGAGAATTTAATAAAGCAGCTCTTCATGTTGAGCAAAAGGGCCTATGCCATTCGCACTACGGGGTTTAATAAAGGAACATTGAAGTCAATGGGAGTGCTTCCATTTACTTCAATCATCTTTGGATCAGGCCTCCAATCCGTTCCAGAATCTGGGATAACAGCAGTTTTGGGTACTATACTTACCCTTGCCTCACCCATACAACGTTATGGTTTTGCAATTACATTTTCCTATTTAAAAAAAATAATAATCTTGCCCCCTTTGCCATGTGCAAAACCCGTACTAAAAAGCACAGGAGACTGACCACGTCTTCACTCTTGGTTCACCTGTGTGGTTCCCAGGTTACTGGAGTGCTATAGAAGAGCGGCGCGGGCTGAGGGATGTGCTGCCCGCTGCTTCCTGCCGCCCCCATTGGCCTGGAGCGGCGAACTGCGGCCAGTGGGAGCCACGATTGGCCGAACCTGTGGATGTGGCAGGTAAACAAACTGGCCCGGCCTGCCAGGGTGCTTACTCTGGTGAGCCGCGTGCCAAAGGTTGCCAATCCCTGGTTTAGGGAAAGGGATTTCTCAGACAGAAGGTTAGCTTGTTTCTTCGAAGCATCCCCTCTCTCTGCTCCTCCCCAGTCCAGCACTCTGGGAATAGGTTTCCCATTAGCTCTTTTACTGCTTGGGAATTTCTTTCCCATGACCAAACCACATAAAGAACTCCATATTTTTGTCCCTAGGGTTAATTACGTGGATTTTTGGACCAATAAAAATGTCTTGATGTTGCAAATGTGTGAAGCTCTTAACACCCTCACCAGCACAGACACAGTTAAAGGATCAGGGCCTAGCTTATTGGCTGTCCAGGGAAAACAGCACAAGTGCTGTTGAGTGGTGCACTAGATAGGTGGTTCTCAATCAAAGGCACGTCTACTCCTGGGGGTACACAGAGCTCTTCCAGGGGGTACATCAACTCGTCTAGCTATTTGCCTGGTTTTACAACAGGCTACACAAAAATCACTAGCCAGGTCAGTACAGACTAAACTTTCATTCGGACAATGACTGGTTTATACTGCTCTATAGACTATACACTGAAATGTGAACACAATATTTCTATTCCAATTGATTTATTTTATAATTACATGGTAAAAATGAGAAAGTCAGCAATGTGCTGGGACACTCCTGTATTTTTAGGTCTGATTTTGTAAGCAAGTAATTTTTAAGTGAAGTGAAACTTGGGGGTACGTGAGACAAATCAGACTCCTGGAAGGGGGACAGTAGTCAGGAAAGGTTGAGAGCCACTGACCTAAGTGAGCAAACTGAACAAAGCAGGGCTCTATTCTTTTCCTCTAACCTGTTTCTGGTTTAGTCAATGGAAGGGTTACCCCGGATGGTAGGAACAGGAGCAGCCAGAAAAGGGGACTGCTTCACTGGTGCGGAGGGGGCTAAAATGGGGCTCCACCCTTGAGGACACAGAACTGTGCAGGGAAGTCCTACCTACCCACCCACTCACAATAAATCAGGGACCTAACGTGCCTTTTGCTGCCTTCCCATTGGTTACTCTGTTATGCTCCTTGCCCCACCCTGTGTCTGTCTTGCCTATTTGGACAATATTGTCTCACTGTTTCCTTGTACTCCCCCCATTGCTTCTACTGGAAGCTCTTTGGGGCAGGGATGGTGGTTTTGTTGTGTGTTTGTACAGGTCCATGACAGGAGTGCTAGGCATTATGGTCATAGAATCATAGACTATTAGGGTTGGAAGGGACCTCAGGAGGTCATCTAGTCCAACCCCCTGCTCAAAGCAGGGCCAATTCCCAGATTTTTTGCTCCAGTTCCCCAAATGGCCCCCTCAAGGATTGAGCTCACAACCCTGGGTTTAGCAGGCCAATGCTCAAACCCCTGAGCTATCCCCCTGCCTCTGCCCCTACCCACAAACAATACTTAGAACACCCGGGAGATAAAAATCCCACTGTCTGAGTATGTTTAAATGGCTAGCGGCCACCTGAATATTCAGTAACAAATAAGACTGCCATCCTGCAACAGAGGGGAATGTTGTGTGCTCTCCTGCTGCTAAATGTGTGCTGAGGCAAAGATAAGGCATTTACCAGGATAAGCCATTAAGGTGCAGTCAGGACACATTCACCCTGAGACAACTTTCACTTCCAGTTGATGTATTCTGTTATGCCAAGTGCTTCAAATAAATAAATGGAAAAGACAGATGAGAGCCACTGCCTATCCCATCGCAGTGTCATAAGGTCTAATCCAGTAATGTTTGTAAAGCGATTTGAGCGCCTCAGCGGGAAGGTTGCTATTGAAGAGCAAAGCAGCATTATTAATAATAAATCTATTAAATAGGATGATGAACGTTGGGGCAGCAGAGTAACATCCTGCATCCTCACTGGTTTGGAGAGCAGACGTATTTTGTGCTTTAACTAATCATTCAGCAGTTTAGTCATAAAAGGGCATTTAGTGACCGGGCCGGGATGCAGAGTTCTAGGTTCTATTCCCGGCACTGGCAGGAGACCTGGGGCAAGTCACTTCACCGCCCTGTGCCTCAATTTCTTCATCTGTAATATGAGAATAAAGATACTGCCCTCCGCTGAGATATACAGGGCTTTCCATCAGTAGAAGAGCGAGGGATTATTATTATTTAATGAAGGGAGAGGGAATAAGAGAGCCCTCACCCCGCCATAAACACTCTGAGCTGCCCTGTTTATGCCATCACTCTGGCCAAACCAATATTACTGGCGCTAATAAATAATATATTGTAATAATGCGTAGCACTAGTATTTTCAAAGCACTGAAAGCCACTGGCTAATTAATCCATATTGTAACAGATGAGCTTGGTTTTCTACCCCACATAGCACTAGGCTACATAGCATTTATTTCTTACAAGTAGTAAAAGCATGGGGGGGTTGGGAGGAGGGAGCAAAACAAGCCACTCTCTCTGAAGCTTGTTGGTGATCGCTGCTAATTGCTTAGGGCATGAATATGTCCAGTAAGCCGGTGGGTGCGCATACTGCAGAGTCACCCACTCGAACAACATGTCCATTTGGTTACGGTTTAGTACTAATCCCAGGCCTGATCTTTTTCTCATTGAAGTGAACAGAAAAACTCGAACCCAAGTGCAGCAGGATCAGGTCCCTGTGTTGTCAGAGTTGACAAAATTGTTCAATGAAGGAGATGCCTCAGCCGGTTGTCTTCTTACCGCTGGGCAGATAACTGAGCAGGTTTAATGATGTTGGGGGAGTCCTCCCATCCAGTGGCTGGACTAACCTAGTGCCTATGCTACACATCACCACGGAGGGGAGCCTAGCAGCTCCTCTCACAGTCCTTAGGCAGGAGGAGAGCCACAGGGGAGCTGCTGTCAGTCAGTGGGCAGCAGGCTAGAAGAGTCTGAGTTGCAAGTCACACTTCACATACCTGACAGTGGCCAGTACTTAGTTATTTTAGAGACGGTGTAAACCAGAACCTCCCCTTGCCCCCACTAATACAATGTAAAACAATAAGGAGGTGCCTCTATAGTGCTTTCCATCGGCACATTCCATGGCACGTCAAAGGCGGATACGTGTCATTCTCTCTCTTTTACACATAGGGAAACTGAAGCACCGATAGGCAGGGTGACTTATCTAGGAGCAGGCAAAAATCAGTCCCGGGGTCCAGGTCTCCTGACTCCCAGTCTAGCGAGCTGTCTGCTAGGCCACGCTGCCCCCCATTTGCGTATTCTGATCCATACCCCATCTCTGCAGCCTGGGCCCAATCTCTGTAATGGGCTGATCCAAACCACCACATCTTAACACACTGTGGGAAAGGTACATTTGATGCAGTTTGGGATTTAAGCTTGGCCACTCAGGCCAACCTCTAGTTAATTTATCAGAGATCAAAAAAATCACGCTCCCCACAAGCGCCACTACACTGCAGGAAACACACACTGCAGAAAGAAGAGCAGCTTGGATAACTTGGAAAACAAGGATTTGAGCTGTCTTTTAAATCGGAAGGAAAAACGTAGGAGTAAGCCATAGATTTTACCAGTTGCTATGCTGAGACAGTGTGGGTGAAGACTCAGACTACGTCTACACTACCGCCATAAGTCAAGCTACGCTATGCAACTCCAACACATGAATAACGTAGCTGGAATCAACGTACCTCAGGTTGTGTTACCACGGGGTCTACACTGCGGGGGATCGACGGGAGAAACTCTTCCATCGACTTACCTTACTCTTCTTATCAGAGCTAGAGTACAGGGGTCAACTGGGGACCAATCTGCTGTCAGTTTGGCGGGTCTTTACTTTACTTTGCCAGTGGATCGATCTCAGAGCCTCGATCCCAGCTCTAGTGTAGACCTGCCCTGTGTAGGGGTAATTAATGAATTAAAACTAAAATCAAATCAGGAGTAGAATGCAAGTCACAATAAGTATGTGATAAGCAAACAAGGAGGTTGGGAGGGTAGTCTAAAGCCCAGATCCTGCAAATACCCATGAGATCACTGGGGAGTGATTTGTGTGAGAAAACATTTGCAGGACTGGGGCCTACGAAGGTGTTTTCCCCACAACCCCTTTTATTTCTTTGTACCATTTCTGCTCTACGCCTAGGGTTACTGCCTTTCAAATGCAAAAAAACTCTGCCCCCCCCTCTCCACAAGGCAAGCCCACCACAACCTCAACCCCCAACCACAAGGCAAATCCACAACCCTCCTCCATCAACTGCCACTTATAGTCTCTAGAGAGATAACACATATAGATAAGATTGATACCATGGCATGTCTCCTCACTCTCGTGGGACTCAAACCCTCTCTTATCGCTTAAACTGTGGAAGTGGCATCTTTAGCGGGACACAGAAACTTTTAGCATTAGATATCCCAGTGTATTGTGATAATAATGCAAATCTTCAGACCCACATAAAAAAAAATCCAGTAGATTAAATTGTTTTTCTGGCAACTGGCAAATCCATAAAAAAAAACTGGCCAGACCTGTCAAATGCCAGCCAGGTGGTAACCCTATGAGCCCCTCTCCTCCTAGGACTCTGGGAATGGGTTTCCCTTTGCAGATTCATTTGGGAATTCTTTTATCAGAACCTGATAAGAACGGTATATTTTTACCTCTAGCTAAGAGGTGGTTTACTGCAGCACTTTAAGGGGGGAAGGAAGGACTAGTGTCACTAACAAGGAGGACTTAAGCAGGGAATTTGCTTGGGTGTTCCCCCCTTACCTGAAGTACTAGCTGCCCCTGCTACAGCAAGCTCCAGAGAGGTGACGAATCTGCTACCTATTTCCTGGTTACTAGTAGCTGGTGCAACCCGGCCAGCCCGGCTGTGGCTAACTGAGTCACAGGTGTAGCAACTTGCCAGCAACAGAACCTGAAGTAACATGGAGCTTCCAGGTAATACAGAGCTTTGCAGCAGAAACCAAACGCCAATACAGGCAAGAGCTCCAGAAGCAGAACTGGTGGCAGGAAGACTTCTATGACGAGATAACCGGCTCTGTGGATGAGGGGAAAGCAGTGGATGTACTATTTCTGGATTTTAGCAAAGCTTTTGATACAGTCTCCCACAGTATTCTTGCCAGCAAGTTAAAGAAGTCTGGTCTGGATGAATGGACGGTAAGGTGGATAGAAAACTGGCTAGATGGTCGGGCTCAACGGGTAGTGATCAATGGTTCCATGTCTAGTTGGCAGCCGGTATCAAGTGGAGTGCCCCAAGGGTCGGTGCTGGGGCCGGTTTTATTCAATATCTTCATTAACGATCTGGAGGATGGTGTGGACTGCACCCTTAGCAAGTTTGCAGATGACACTAAACTGGGAGGAGTGGTTGATATGCTGGAGGGTAGGGATAGGATACAGAGGGACCTAGACAAATTAGAGGATTGGGCCAAAAGAAATATGATGAGGTTCAACAAGGACAAGTGCAGAGTCCTGCATTTAGGACGGAAGAATCCCATGCACTGTTACAGACTAGGGACCGAATGGCTGGGTAGCAGTTCTGCAGAAAAGGACCTAGGGGTTACGGTGGACGAAAAGCTGAATATGAGTCAACAGTGTGCCCTTGTTGCCAAGAAGGCTAATGGCATTTTGGGTTGTATAAGTAGGGGCATTTCCAGCAGATCGAGGGATGTGATCATTCCCCTCTACTCAGCACTGGTGAGGCCTCATTTGGAGTACTGTGTCCAGTTTTGGGCCCCACACTACAAGAAGGATGTGGATAAATTGGAGAGAGTCCAGCGGAGGGCAACAAAAATGATTAGGGGGCTGGCGCACATAACTTATGAGGAGAGGCTGAGGGAACTGGGATTGTTTAGTCTGCAGAAGAGAAGAATGAGGGGGGATTTGATAGCTGCTTTCAACTACCTGAAAGGGGGTTCCAAAGAGGATGGATCTAGACTGTTCTCAGTGGTAGAAGATGACAGAACAAGGAGTAATGGTCTCAAGTTGCAGAGGGGGAGGTTTAGGTTGGATATTAGGAAAAACTTTTTCACTAGTAGGGTGGTGAAGCACTGGAATGGGTTACCTAGGGAGGTAGTGGAATCTCCTTCCTTAGAGGTTTTTAAGGTCAGGCTTGACAAAGCCCTGGCTGGGATGATTTAGTTGGGGATTGGTCCTGCTTTGAGCAGGGGGTTGGACTAGATGACCTCCTGAGGTCCCTTCCAACCCTGAGATTCTATGATTCTATGACTTGTATTATCTGGGGCTAATTCAGAGAGACCTGAGCCCAAGTTTCTTTAGCTTGACTTTTTCCTTCTCCCTTCATATCAGGGGTTAATGCACTCTGTTATGGGAATAATGTATTCCCATTTGAACTGAAACTTTAAACATACACACACACACACACACACGGCCTGTGACAAACATTATCGGAGCTGGAATCTGGCTTTTGTGCTATTTGAGGGGAATGGAAGAGGGGATACCTTAAATGAACAGCCAAGGGTCCTCAATAGAAATCTAGTCTTGTGAATGAAGCAGTCTTTGGTAATGAGGGGAGGAGGGGTCTAGAATTCAAGACTGGAAGAGACAAATC
Source organism: Mauremys reevesii (assembly GCF_016161935.1). Classification (NCBI taxonomy): domain Eukaryota; kingdom Metazoa; phylum Chordata; order Testudines; family Geoemydidae; genus Mauremys; species Mauremys reevesii. Next base: position 10,278,973 of record NC_052633.1, on the reverse strand, counting down.
CAGCCACAGTGTAGGTGGATACCACTCTCCTTTTGGTTCTGCTCAGAGCAGAGTCTATTCCCTTCTGTCTTGCCACATTCAGATTATATCACCATCTGGGGCACCATCGCGGTTCTTGGCCAATGGGAGCACCTCTGCCTAGGAGCAGCAGGGATGTCACTGCTTCTGGGGAGCACAGCCCAGATCCTGCACCCTGAAACCCCTCCAGCCCCCTGCCCCAAGCCCCCTCCCACACCCAAACTCCCTCCCAGAGCCTGTGCCCTGCACCCCCTCCCGCACTCCAAACCCCTTGTGGCTGTTCCTCCACCTTGGTGCAGCAGGGACATATCGCCACTTCCAGGGAGTCACGCAGAGTCAGGGAGGGAGCCTGCCGGCCCCGTACCAGCCAGACTATAAACCGGACTTTCTATGAAGATCAGAAATGCCAATTTATAGAGCTTTCTGGCTGGTAAAGTGCCAGATAACCACAAAGTCACAATCACCCAGCATTTGGGTCCAGCTGCCTGACACTTCCAATATAAATAAAACCTGCCCCCACGTTCAACCTCAGGAGCTGTTTTTCTCTGGACTTGGGCTGCTCTGACTGGCCCCAGAGACCCTGCTTCCTTTAATCAGCCTTACCTGACCTGCCAGGTCTGTTCCCTTTTTCTTCTGCTCAATTTGTCATTAAGGTAACCCCAACAGCATGAGCCCACCCAGTCACTTTATCAGCCATCAGGAGAGATTTCTCCTGTAGTAGTGGAGACGAAACTGAGTGCCAAATGCAAGGTAGCCTAGGATTAGTGATGGAATAGTGCCATATATTTTGTTGAGAACATTTTTTTGCCTTGGGTGCCATGAGGTTTAATAATTCTTCAGATGTCTTATTCCCTAACCTAACTCCTGCCTCCTTGCAAATAAGTGGTCTACTCCTTTTCCAGATGTTGTAACTCAAAGATTGGGAGCTGCAAGTCATTCAGTTTCCTGATCGTTATTATCACACTGCCCCTAGAGCTTTAATATTTGGTAACATGACATCCTGAAAGCCTTTCTTCTACATATCAGTTAATAATGCAAATTAAGAAACATTTCTCCCACTTCATATATTCAGTGGCTTTGTGTGCACTAAAAATAGAGTGAGTGGCATATTTCAATATACTTTGTTTCCTTGATGAGTCACTGTTCAGCCAGAATTTCAGAGATTGAAAAGATGTGTATCTGGTGGATAGGCACAACATTATTTTAGCACAGTAAGTCCCATTTCCTCCTAGCACCATTTAGAGGAGGTGATGGAAATGTATCGTCATTGCTCTCTCAACATCTTATCAAATGCAGCTTGTTCTTGAGAATCAGAATAGAAACTTTCCAAATACCTGCTATGCCTGACATGTCTGTTTTATTCACTTGCACGCTCCCCCCAAAGGCAGATGACACAGAACCTATGCAACTACTACACGAATTAATGGATCAAGTGCGCATAAACAAGGTTAATGGGTCCTGATAATCATACAAAACAACAGTGATTTGTTTCCTTGAGGAACAAAAAGCAATCCCTGGTTGTCTTTCCTATATCATTCCTTCTTGCTAGTGTCCAGTACAAAGCTGTTTCTCCTCTAGGTTTTTGTTCTACAGTATTTCATCTTGCTCCCCGTTTCTGGGTAAAACCTCATCTACCCAGACCAGTACTTCTCCCCTTTTCAATACTAGGGGCCATGTTACAACAGAAGGAAAAGCGTTGGGGCCCACTTCCCATCTAGCTATACAGAATGGGTGGTTGTGACACACACCCATCCACAACACATATTTGCAACCCTATGGGTTGTTATTTCCCTTTTACCCTCCCAGTCCTTTAGAGAACTGCAGCTCGGAATGTTTCTCCTTTGGTCCTGGTGGCTGCTGGGCCCCAAAGCAGCCATAACGAGAGTGGAGTAATTTGACCTCAAATGATGTGTGTGTGGTTGGTGGGGAGGTATATTTTCCTGGATCCACCCCCAATGATGTTCCAACCACCCAAACTTTTTTCTCCTTACCCCTTTAAAAACCATGTACCCTCCACCCACCCGTACTCTGCCCTTGGACCTGTCCCTCCCTTAGGCAGGTGGGCGAGGAGCGGACAGAGTAGCTCTGCTCTGATCTAGGCCCCCTCTGTTCTGCAGAATCCCAACGCCAGCAAGGGGAGGGACACTGACCAGGGAAGGGTCTGAGCAGATGGCACACAGGAGCCTTGGCCTCCAGCCTGCCCAGAGCAGGTCCTAGCCACAGGAGGATCTAACCCCAGCTCCCTGCAAAGCTGATCAGCGCAACAGCGGGCCGGCAAGGAGAGAGAAATAGTCTGAGTGTTCCTGTCCAAGCAGCCTTAGGCCATCTTTTCCCTCCTTCCCAAACAAATCTGCGGGCTGGGGACACGTGTTTGTTGCTGACCCCCGGGCAGAGAGTTAGGGGTGGAGAAGGAGATGTTCTCCAATCCCCCCATACTTACCCCTACATATCAGCCTAGGAGCTACATTCAATCAGTGTTGCATTTTCTTATGCCTGGGCCCTGATCCCATTTAGGAACCTTGCCCAAAGTTTTCATACCTGGATATCGCAAGTTACTCATCAAAATCTGTATTTGGGCAAAATGAGGTGGGATTTTCAAAAGCACCTAAGTGACTCAGGAGCACGCGACCTACTGAGAGTCAGGAGAACTTGTGCTCCTAAGTCACTTTTGAAAAGCCCATTCGTAGAAGCCTGATTTTCAAAGGTGCTGAGCACTGGCAGCTCCTATTGATGTCCCATTTCAATATGCTCAGCAACTTTGGAAAACAGACCAAACTCTGAGTTAGCTGCCCAAATGCAGAACTTAAATTTAGATCCCCCAGATTTGAAAATATTCGCCTTTAACCTCATAGATTGCTTTTCTCAGGGCTGGAGGGCAGCCAGCCAGCAAAAGGAGGGCTCCGAAATGAGAGCATTCAAATTATTTTTGCATAACACTGTTAGCTTGATTTGGCTTCGGCATTTCATTTGAGAAAATGGTGTTTTATGAAGTGTCTTTGACAACAGTTGGAAGGTCAGTTTGTTTTCCTGGAGGGACATGTGGTGTATGGCACTGCAGGCAACACACTTACCCTTGAAGTGTCACTGTGTGTTACTCACTGTTCCAGACAGGAGCCACCATGACCTGGCATGATCTCAAATCCTGGTCTCCTGCCACTTAGTGAACTGTCAGAATAAAACTTTTCTGGTCAGCACTGTGCTTTCACGTAGTCACTTCCCGCTTCACATGACTCGTGTTAAGGCTTTGGCCTACAGGTTTCTAATTTCCGCTAACCGCAGACTGTGATGGTGCACAATACACTACACAGTTCCAGCCAAATGCCTCTAACAATGGAAGCCATTTGCAGTGCACAACAACTTATACTGACCCTACAAAACCCACTGCATATTCATGAGGCCATCTACTGGCACCTGATCAATTAACTATTTACATATATACAAGCAGATGCACTTTCTTAACACGAACTACTGTGGCACGTGCATTGTGCCTGACTCAATACCCACTGCAACCAACAGAGAAGCCATTGAAAAAGAAATACCTCCAGAGGATGTTACCTTTCCCACATAGCCACTCTACACCATGTCTTCCACTGCTTTTTAAGGGGTGTTCCAAGGGAGAGTGGCAACCGGGGGAAGGTCCTATCAGCGCAGGGCTGGTAGAGCCATGCTAAAGGGCGTAAGGAAGAAGCACAAAGGAACAATGCATCCATGCAATGATCTCTGACTTTCAAGGATCTGCATATTCTGGGGTCACAGGGAGACAAACAATTCTTCTCTATATGCAGATGATGTGCTTCTGCATGTATCCAAGTCACAGGAATCCGCATGGTTTTCTAGGATTCAACATCTGAGCAGAATCTCAGGGTATACGATTAATAGAGGATAAGATTTTTCAAGAGGAGACCGGGGCTAGACTGCCAAGCACTCAGCACCCTATCTGCCTTAGGGTGTGTCTACACTACGGGATTATTCTGATTTTACAGAAACCGGTTTTTTAAAACAGATTGTATAAAGTCGAGTGCACGCAGCCACACTAAGCACATTAATTCGGCGGTGTGCCGAATTAATGTGCTTAGTGTGGCTGCGTCGATTTCCGGAGCGTTGCACTGCGGGTAGCTATCCTGTAGCTATCCCATAGTTCCCGCAGTCTCCCCCGCCCATTGGAATTCTGGGTTGAGATCCCAGTGCAAAAACAGTGTCGCGGGTGATTCTGGGTAAATGTCGTCACTCAATCCTTCCTCCGGGAAAGCAACAGCAGACAATCATTTCGCGCCATTTTTACCTGCATTGCCCTGGCAGACGCCATAGCATGGCAACCATGGAGCCTGTTTTGCCTTTTGTCACTATCACCGTATGTGTACTGGATGCTGTTGACAGACACGGTACTGCAGTGCTACACAGCAGCATTCATTTGCCTTTGCAAGGTAGCAGAGATGGTTACCAGCCCTATTGCACCGTCTGCCATTGTAAATTGGCAATGAGATGATGGTTATCCGTCATTTTGCACCATTTGCAATTGGAAATTGGCGATGACTGTTATCAATCCTTTTGTACCTGCTGCTGTCATGGGTGTTCCCGGCTGGCCTAGCTGAGGTTGGCCAGGGGCGCATGGAGAAAAATGGGAATGACTCCCCGGGTCATTCCCTTCTTTATGTTTTGTCTAAAAATAGAGTCAGTCCTGCCTAGAATATGGGGCAAGTGTACTAGAGTCCCAGAGATCCCGCAGAAATGATGAGCTGCATGCCATTCTAGGGGGTGCCCCTGCAACAACCCCACCTGTTGCTTCCCTCCTCCCCCAACCCTCTTGGGCTACTGTGGCAGTGTCCCCCCCATTTGTGTGATGAAGTAATATAGAATGCAGGAATAAGAAACACTGACTTTTTATTGAGATAAAATGAAGGGGAGGCAGCCTCCAGCTGCTATGATAGTCCAGGCAGTACAGAATCTTTTCTTTAGACATGAAAGGGGGGGTGGGAGGTGCTCAGCCTCCAGCTGCTATGATGAGGATGGTTACCAAGCATTTTGTACCGTCTGCCGGGAATGACCGGGAGTCATTCCCATTTTTACCCAGGCACCCCCGGCCGACCTCACCGAGGCCAGCCAGGAGCACTCACAGGCTGATGACGACGATGGATACCAGTCATTTTGCACTGTCTGCCACCAGGAAAGGGATGCTGGTGTTCAGCGCTGCAGCACCCCATCTACCAGCAGCATGCAGTTGACATAGGGTGACATTGAAAAAAGGCAAGAAACAATTTTTTTCCTTTTTCTTTTAGGGGGAAGGGTGTAAATTGACGACATACCCTGAAACACCCGGGAAAATGTTTTTGACCCTTCAGGCATTGGGAGCTCAGCCAAGAATGAAAATGCTTTTCAGAGACTGCGGGGACTGTGGGATAGCTGGAGTCCTCAGTACCCCTTCCTCCCTCCATGAGCATCCATTTGATTCTTTGGCTTTCTGTTACGCTTCTCACACAGCACTGTGGTGAGTCCCTGCTGTGGCCTCTGTCTATCGTAGCCTGGAGATTTTTTTCAAATGCTTTGTCATTTCGTCTTCTGTAACAGAGCTCTGATACAACAGATTTGTCTCCCCATACAGCGATCAGATCCAGTATCTCCCGTACGGTCCATGCTGAAGCTCTTTTTGGATTTGAGACTGCATCACCACCCGTGCTGATCAGAGCTCCACGCTGGGCAAACAGGAAATGAAATTCAAAAGTTCGCGGGGCTTTTCCTGTCTACCTGGCCAGTGCATCCGAGTTCAGATTGCTTTCCAGAGCGGTCACAATGGTGCACTGTGGGATACCGCCCGGAGACCGTCAAATTGCGGCCACACTAACCCTAATCCGACATGGCAATACCGATTTCAGCGCTACTCTCCTCGTCGGGGAGGAGTACAGAAATCGGTTTAAAGAGCCCTTTATATCGATATAAAGGGCTTCGTTGTGTGGACGGGTGCAGGGTTAATTCAGTTTAACGCTGCTAAATTTGGTTTAAACGCGTAGTATAGACCAGGCCTTAGTGGGAGCTGAACTCTTTAGAAAACTGTGCCATGGAGTCCGAAGCAGTGAAGCCAAGGAAAGAACAACCTGAAAACACAGAGCAGTGGAAGGGCCTAGCTGGAGACCCCTCTGTTAAAAGTTGTCTACCAAACTGAAAAGACAGCTGGCATCAATTTCCCTCTGACCCCCCTCAGGAGAATGCCCATCAGCCTGCAGCTCATACAAATACTTTTGAAGAGCAAATATTTTGCTTTTGGGATGGATCCGATTGCACCAAATAGCAGACTCCATCCAGAAATGTTCCAGAAGGCCAGACCACCCTACAAAGCCTGCAGCCCTCTTCCCCCTCATCCCCTTTCATATTCCACATCATGCTACACTACTAATAGCCTCCATCTATTTTTCAGGAGCAAAGGATAAACATTCCGCATAAAGTGCACTTAAGATACGTTTGTTGGCCCACTGGAGCTGCCTCCCTCCTTAGCGATAGTTTGTTTAAATTAGATTCCCTCAGATGCCCCATTCTCATGTGACAGAAACCCTGTCGCCAGCGTGCTTTAAGCCAGGAAAAGGAGGAACAATTTAGCGGGAGCCCCTCAGTAAAATATTGGCAGCACATTACTGAAATCTAGATAGATATCGAGAAATTCAGCCCAAAAGGCTGGTTATACTCTGTATGCAAATAACAAGAGAGATTGAAGCTGTTCGTACATGTGGCTAATTGTGATAATTTCATTAGTGAACAAAAATGAACACATTTCCCAGAGTATTGTTCTTGTTCCAATATTTACCCTTATCAACTCCACAAAGGCAACCAGATGCTATTAATAAACACATCAAGGTTTTTATGGCATGGAGCTAAACTCAGAATGAATTAAAAACATGACATCTTGCCAAGGAATTCTGATTTATAAAGACAGTATTTACAGATCTTTGGCCCCAAGAAGGAACCAGGCCTTGCATACCTACCTCTCTTGTCCAACTCATAAATATGTCCATTAATTAGATTCTTCATCTAATTGCTACTGGAAAACTAATACTGTAGTTCAAAGATGCCTATGAGAACTTCCTGTGGATGGACTCAGATCTCTCTTCTTCTGACCTATGTGACTTCTCAACTACAGAAGCAGCCATTTCATTTTGTCACTGTCTGCAAGGCTTGAAAATACTCATTTGCAGTTTGTGACAGTGTAGTGAGGCGGTGTGGTTCCCCGCCGCCCGGAGAGGGATGAGCCCCTCCCAACACCAGAGTGGGTGGAGCCAGCGAGTCCTGCGCCCGCCCCCCAGACGTCAAGGTGTAGGACAGGAAGTATAAAAGCCTGACCCCAGAGCTCACTCGAGGAGCAGCCGCCGCAGAGGCCAGATGCCTCTGACCTAGCTCCCGGTTGGAAGACCCCAGCGACCTACAGCGGACTGGCCTGACCTGCCGACGCCCAATGCCAACCAGAGCCCGGAGAAGCTGCCCAGCCTGTGCCTAGCCAGTTACCCAGAGGCCATTAAGATCTCTGATGCAATAATAAAAAGTAGTGTAAGGGCCTTTGCCCCCACAGCTGCCACATATAGCTTCAGATCACGTTAGCTGAATGGGTTCAGATGAAATGTGGATGGGGAGTAGGGAGGGACATTGGAGATGTGTCTAGAGATGTGTCTAGGGCATGTCCAGAGAAGAGCAACAAAAATGATTAAAGGTCTAGAAAACATGGCTTATGAGAAAAGATAAAAAAAATGTTTGTTTAGTCTGGAGAAGAGAAGACTGAGGGGGGACGTGATAACAGTTTTCAAGTACATAAAAGGTTATTACAATGAGGAGGGAGAAAAAATGTTCTTCTTAACCTCTTAGAATAGGACAAGAAACAATGGGCTTAAATTGTAGCAAGGGAGGTTTAGGTTGGATATTAGGAAAATCTTCCTACTGTCAGGGTGGTTGAGCACTGGAATAAATGGCCTAGGGAGGTTGTGGAATCTCTATCACTGGAGATTTTTAAGAGCAGGTTAGACAAACACCTCTCAGGGATGGTCTAGATAATACTTAGTCCTGCCATGAGTGCAGGGGACTGGACTAGATGACCACTCGAGGTCCCTTCCAGTTCTATAAGTCAATGTTTTTGCAGAAGCGGCAGAGTCCTCTGGTACTTTATAGACTAACAGACGTATTGGAGCATAAGCTTTTGTGGGTGAATACCCACTTCGTCGGATGCATGCATGCTGCTTTTACAGATCCAGACTAACACGGCTACCCCTCTGATACTTGTTTTTGTAGAGGTAACAGAATAGCAGATGGAGGTTTCCAGTTATGCAAGAGCCAGGAGGAACTTGCAATGTGCCCCAGATGCAGCAGGGATAACCCCAGTGCATGAGGACATGGATAAAAATGGCTGAAGTCCGAACACAGGGAACTCCGGTTATTTCCAGACTGCCCAGTCAGCACAAAGCAGTTCGCACTCCACACCACATGACATGGGAGCCTGAGCAGAAAGAATCTCACACACAGCACAGCCTGTCCCTGCCATGGAGGGGCCTCTTCCAGCTGTAGGTTTGGCTGCATGTTCTGAACCCACCCTGAATTCTCCTTTTAATGGGAGAATCTCCTTCCAGCAAAGGAAATGTGCCAGGATAAGGCTCGTGCGCATGGAAGGGGAAATGGACTCCTTCAAAACAGGCTAACACATGGATTCTAACATAGAAGGTGACCGGAAAGCATTTCATTCACACTAGGTAGACTTAAAGTGATGGAGAATCCACCAGATCTCTAGGTAAGCTGTTCCACCAGTTAATTACCATTATAGTTAGAATTGGGAGGCCTTGTTTCCTATAGGAAACAACCATGGCTGAAAACGAAGCTCAGAATTCTTTGCAATATTTTCTAAATACCTGATCCAAAATGGTGTGTGTTCAAAAAGCCAAGTTAAAACAAGTTCAGCCATAACAATATTGACATTCAATAGCCAAGTTCTGTTGTATGATGATTAGAAACTTTACATTAGAAAAGAATTCACCATTTAAACAAAACAATTTGTTATCTCCCTCAAATGGGAATTTTAATTCAGAGAAAGAAACAGAGGACCAGTTTCTTAGTTGATGTAGACTGCACAGCTCCACTGAAGCTAAAACTTTATCCACTAGCCTGCATACAGAAATACATGTGCACACACAAGAACATTAAAATCTTCTGGCCACCAGATATAGAACCCATTTTCTTCCATGCATGCAACAGACATGGACAAGAAATTCCAGTGGCTGCCATTAAAAAGTCAGCATTTGCCAACCATTACCACATTGTGCAGCTTGTTTCCTATTCAAGTAAAAGGAAGCGCTTTGCTCCCCCAGACCATTCCAGAAGAGCTATAGGCTAATGCTGACTTTTTATTGGTGACCACTGTCTGTTGTGGAAAATGACCATACGAGCTACTAAATTTAAAAAGAACCGGAGTACTTGTGGCACCTTAGAGACTAACAAATTTATTTCAGCATGAGCTTTTGTGAGCTACAGCTCACTTCTTTGGGTGCATGGAATGGAACACAGAGACAGGAGATATTTATACATACAGAGAACATGAAAAGGTGGAAGTATGCATACCAACAGGAAAAGTCTAATCAATTGAGATGAGCTATCATCAGCAGGAGGAAAAAAAACTTTTGAAGTGATAATTGAGATGACCCATAGAAGGTGTGAGGAGAACTTAACATAGGGAAATAGATTCAATTAGTGTAATGACCCAACCATTCCCAGTCTCTGTTTAAACCTAAGTTAATTGTATCTAATTTGCATATTAATTTGAGTTCAGCAGTCTCTCTTTGGAGTCTGTTTTTCAAGTTTTTTTGTGGCAAAATTGCCACCTTCAAGTCTGTCACTGAGTGGTTAGAGAGGTTGAAGTGTTCTCCCACTGGTTTTTGAATGTTATGATTCCTGATGTCAGATTTGTGTCCATTTATTCTTTTGCGTAGAGACTGTCCGGTTTGGCCAATGTACATAGCAGAGGGGCATTGCTGACACATGATGGCATATATCACCTTGGTAGATGTGCAGGCGAACGAGCCCCTGATGGCGTGGCTGATGTGATTAGGTCCTATGATGGTGTCACTTGAATAGATATGTGGACAGAGCTGGCATCAGGCTTTGTTTCAAGGATAGGTTCCTGGGTTAGTGTTTATGTTGCATGGTGTGCGATTGCTGGTGAGTATTTGCTTCAGGTTGGGGGCTGTCTGTAAGCGAGGACTGGCCTGTCTCCCAAGATCTGTGAGAGTGAGGGATCATCTTTAATGATAGGTTGGAGATCTTTGATGATCAGGATTTGGGGAGGGATCCAATGGGGGAAGGAGGAGGCGGAGTCGGAGCAGGGAAGGGCACGAGCCCTTCCGGGCTCCGGAGCCTTTGTTTGTTTGTCCAGTGTCCTGACCTAACATTGGTCGGAACGTGGGACAAACAAGCAAAAATCGGGACAGTCCCGATAAAATCGGGACGTCTGGTCACCCTAAACTGCATCCACCTGTGATGGAGTGGTGCCTCATGCCTTCATTCTTCCTTATAGGCCAGGCTCCCTGGCCGGATTACATCTCTCAAGCTTTACTACAGTCATAGGACTCCCATGCTGCACCACACTGCTCAGTGCATCATGGGAGATATAGTCCGTCCAAGTAGCCCTATAATTGAGAGTAGGAGCATGAAGCACCTGAACTACAACTCCCAGGGCTTCACTCTAGGTTAATACAGTTTCATATCAAGCTGACAGAAAAAAAATCATTTTGATTTTGTTTGAGAAAAATCATCAAAAAGTTCCAGAAAAAAAAAAGAGAGAAAGTAAAACAACATTTTCTGTTGAAAAAAATCATGTTGATGGAAAATTACTCTCCAGTTCAAGTGCTAGGTGCTATTCAAATACTAATGAAGGCACAGTTCCTGCTTTGACTCACTGTGGGAATCCTAAGGAAGACACTGCTCTCACTTCTGTTAGCTTAAACCATTTCTGAGTTGGCTGGGACACGTGCTCTGATACGTAGGAATCTAGACCAGGTCAATTTACTGTGGAAGACGTGTTCTGATAAAGGTCATTCCTGTTAGATGTGATAATACAGTGAGTTTTCAGAGCCCCCAGGAGACTGCTCTTCTTCCCTTCCTTTAACTGTTCTTTTACTGTGGTATTGAACCAGTTGTGAGAGGCTCTGGCTAGAGGTGAGAATTTAACCAGCTATACTAGAATGTTGGATCTGGCTAGCAGCTGTTGACTGTTATATTGCCAATTAGAGTCAATGAATAATTCAGACAGAATACATTTTTCAGCTACGTTATCCTCTTTTCTGCACTCAGGAGACATGAGAGAAGACCAATCATAACTTTCTCAAATGTCCTGGATGGTCAAATGCATTGGACAAATATGTTCGATATTTTTTACTCTTGATTATTCACAAACATTCAAAATCTTAGCTAGTGACTAACCTAATAAATCCCCCAGCCTTATTTCTGTTCCTCAGACAGAGAAGTGCACAAGCCCTCTCTCATGTAAATATTTGCAGGTTTTCATTTTCATTTTATTTCCCAGAAACACGTATGCATCCAACTTTGAAATTCACTTTCCACGAATATGTTTGCCAGCAAAACTGAAACACTTGACTGTTTTTCTGACAGTGAACAAAAATATGGAACACAAACCTGAGCGAAATGAACTCCTTTACAAGTTCCACACTTTTTTTTCCCTGGACTATTCATCCATCTCTACAGCCGATAAAACCTTCCCATTTTCTATGTCTCTGGCTGTGGGCTGACTCAAAGACAAGAATCTCTGGAGAGGAGAATTAATACAATTCTAGCTGTATCTAAATTGATATAAATTCTTGTAGGAGTGTCTACATCAGCTTGGTGTATAATCTGTATCTTCCTTTTCAGGGGGCAATGTATTTCAACACTGAAACCAAATGGATATTTGAATTTTATTGTTGTTGTTATATCCAAACCTGGAAAGAAATTTCAGTTATTCCTGGATGGATTTAGCTATTTATTTTTTTCTCTACGTAATAAAGATACAGGATTGTGTGCAATGGCTTCATTTAACAGGGCTCTTGCCAGATCCATTCCCTTAATTCTGATATATGATTTTAAATATACTAGTTTCAAGGTAGCAGGCTGGAAAACACAGGTACTTGGCATCTCCAGTCCTTAATATGAAAAATAAGGTAATTTGAAACTCTCATATTTAGCTGAAGGATCTGAAATGCAAAACAATATTGTGGTAGTGGGTCCTGGATATTTTTTAACCACCAGCTACTGCAATACAAATAAGAAATGATGGCAACTGATTCACAAATAGTACCGAAGGACCCATCAAATAAAGCTACAGCAAGCTCCACTTCCCCTGACAGCCTGGATGAATTCACCTATGGTGTTTTCAGTACCACTGTTTTTGCTAAAGAGGATACAGTAAATGGTAGATATTGGCGTTGTAAAATATTAATTGGCCTTTTCAAGAACTGAATTTTGTTGAGCATCTCAGCTATCAGGTCTCAGTATGTGTTTCTTGGGAGATCACTGATTGGCTGAAGACAGTTCTGTGAAACCAATAAGATTGAAGCTTTCAGCCAAACCATTTTATTGCATACATCCATTCCAGCTACCTGACTGGCTGAAGGTCTCAAGCCAATTTATAATTGTACTGGTCCATGTCTTAGTCCTCCAAATGATGGAGCTGATCCTGTGAGGTAGTGAGGGCCCTCAACCCCTATTAAAATGCATATAACAGTCGATGGGGGGAGGGGTAAGGTCACACACACATTGCAGTATCAGGATTCATCTTTGCTCAGAGGACAGGTCATTGTGTGGTTAGTTTTTTCATATTGTTTTGTTTTATAAACTCAGCTTTGTAAGACTAGCAAAAAGAGGAAGGATGGTCCAATGATTAGCGTGCTAGCCTAGGACTGGGTTCAATTCCCTACTCCACCATATGCTTCTTGTGTGACCTTGGGGCAAGTCTCCATCTGTGCCTCAGTTTCCCATTTATATAATGGGGATAACATCACTTCCCCACTACACTGAAGTGTTACAAGGATAAATACATTAAAGATTGTGATGTGCTCAGATACTGTAGTAATGGGAGCCATATAATAAAATATTAGATAGCTAACAAAAATTATGCCCATTCTGAATTTGATACAACAGCAACAGATGGCTCAAAGGACTGATGACAAAGGATGGGCAAACTTATTTTGAACCCACTTGAACATTAAAGGTTTGACAGTTTGACTTGAGTGTTACTAGGCTCACATTCTGTTAAGGATAGACAGTGGGGAGGTGCGGGAGAAGTAGACAAAAAATGGGTATAAAATGGATCAGAAACCAGTCAGAGTGAAAACCAACTAGAAATAGATTATAGAAAGGAACAGAGAGAGGAAGGGGAAGTTTGGCATAAAAAAACAAAACAAAACAAAAAAAACAATATTGGGATTGTTCTCTCCTTAACACACAGCTTGGCTTTTTTTTTTTTAAATTGACTCACCTTTGATTAAACTACTAGAAAAAAATGATTTTTAAACTTGCCCTAGGTTTTGTGCAGTTTGAGAATCTGGCCAAAGTTTAACTCCATTTTCTTCACCAACCCCTAGACCAAATCAGACCTGACAGTATCACCACCAAATGCCTGTTTGTTGCTCTATATGAAACGAGCTAGTGATCTCATTCTACTTCCTTATGTCCACATTTTGTTAACAACCATCGCAGTTGGCAGAAGAAAGCCAAGGCTTGAATGTATACAATTGTTATTTCAGACCTAAAAGGGATCTGGTCAGAACAGGATGCTTCTGTTTTACAGATAAAGAGAGGACTTCAGTTTCTGTCGCATTCACTCTGGCACCTATTGCCAGCGCTAAATTCATGCTTTGGAGTTGTTTTTAAAATGTAAACAAAGAATATGATGCCAAAAATCTAGACTGATTAATGCTAGTCACTGAAATGTAGAACTGACAGATGTCGACTTAGTTTTCAAAACTAGATTAGTTTTACAAAAAGTATCAAGCGAATTTCAGGAAAAACAAACATATGGAAGTCACAACCGTGTAAAGATGTGCAATGTGGTGGTTTTTGCATAAGGACATTGGGAAACAGTGTTTTAAACATGTACAATATACCCCAATATGGAGAGATTTTGGGGTGAAAATGTGGTCTGCACAAAAAGACTACACTGAACCAAGGGCTAGTCAAACAGCAGGAATTCATATTCACAAATATATCACTAGAAAATTTCAGTGGTAATCAGAGAATAACCAACTTGCTGAATTCTATTCAGATGTAAAGTTGGTCAAATATCTCATAAAGCATTAACAGAACAAACAGTTTGATGAATAGCCATGAAATATATTGAATATAGTAATTGATACTATTCTACCAGCCAGAGTACTGTATCTCCTTTTTTTTAAAATTAAGAATTAGAGCTGGTAAAAAAAAAAAATTATCCCTCTCCCCTTTCACTCCCCCGCCCCAAATGGTTTTTTTAACAAAACGCATTTTTGCCAAAAATTTCCACATTAAAAAAATTAGGTTTTTGTCAAAAATGAAAAACTTCAAAGCAAAAAAAGAAAGATTCAATTTCCAGTTTTTTCTTTTTTTGATGAAACCCCCAAAATGTTCTATTTTTTTTTTCATTTTTTGTCAAAAAAATTTAGCAGGAAAAAAATTATTTCTCAACCAGCTCTACTAAAACTATTTCTCTGTCATAAGTGAATATAAATCATTTTCATTTAAATACATAATATCCCAAGGTCTGGTTTCAGATCTATAGCCAGTTGCTATGGTAAAAAGAACTTGCTACAGTTTAATAATAAATCAGAATCTGCATTTTCATAAATTCCAAGATCTTCTCAAATCTATAATTAGAAAATCTATAATTGATTTTACTGCAGCTGAAAGTCTGAAAAGTGTCAGTCCCATTCCTAATGATAATTTACAAGGCTTCTAATTTCATTGCAGGTCATGGTATTTGTTAGTCATCCACAATCTACAGGGCACTTACACAGAAGAGATTAACGTATCAGTATTTAACAGATATTTAGTTCAACAACATTGCAGAGTTAATTGATGTCATTAAATTGCTCAAAGCCCAGCAGATTCCTGCTAGTTGATGTTAAGCAGGCTACTGCCCCATCAGTGCACAATCAACTGCAATCACCACTTTATTTAACTGTACAGAACTGGGAGCTATTGATGTAATATGTAAACTGGAATGGTTACATTCCAGAGATGTTTTTATTTTTAAGAACTGAACCTATTTTATTTTTGTTTTTTAAATTTCATCTGTAGGAAGTCTATAGGAAACAAGGCCTCCCGATTCTAACTATAAGGGTAATTAACCAGTGGAACAGCTTACCTAGAGATCTGGTGGATTCTCCATCACTTTAAGTCTTTAAATCAAGAATAGATCTCTTTCTAAAAGATATGCTACAGCTCAGAGGTTATCGTCTTCATGCAGAAATACTGGTTGTGATTCTATGGCTGGGTTTTGCAGGAGGTCAGACTAGATGATCATAATGATCCCTTCTGGCTTTAGAATCTATTAATCTGTGGTATTAAAAAGTTACAGGGAAAAAGTGGGAATATGATCATGATCATCCTGGTGTGTTTGTGTAACAGAAGTACCTGTTTCACATTACCTCTTTCTGTGCGTCTGTAGATATAATACCCATGTAATAAACTGCAGTTAGCACATAACCTTGAGCCATTTCACCTGTGCTCTGCTCACTAATCCATCTCTATCAGGCCTGTCTAAAATTGCACATACTTGAGCAGCTGTCATGTATTTTTAAGTCAACCTGTCACAAAAAGAGTTTCCTTCTTTCCCTCTGATGTAAAATGTCTCTCTTCCCCCATCCCCATTACATATCCCGGTTTTGTTCAATATCTTCATTAACGATCTGGAGGATGGTGTGGACTGCACCCTTAGCAAGTTTGCAGATGACACTAAACTGGGAGGAGTGGTTGATACGCTGGAGGGTAGGGATAGGATACAGAGGGACCTAGACAAATTAGAGAATTGGGCCAAAAGAAATATGATGAGGTTCAACAAGGACAAGTGCAGAGTCCTGCATTTAGGACGGAAGAATCCCATGCACTGCTATAGACTAGGGACCGAATGGCTGGGCAGCAGTTCTGCAGAAAGTGACCTAGGGGTTACGGTGGACGAAAAGCTGAATATGAGTCAACAGTGTGCCCTTGTTGCCAAGAAGGCTAATGGCATTTTGGGTTGTATAAGTAGGGGCATTTCCAGCAGATTGAGGGATGTGATCATTCCCCTCTATTCAGCACTGGTAAGGCCTCATTTGGAGTACTGTGTCCAGTTTTGGGCCCCACACTACAAGAAGGATGTGGATAAATTGGAGAGAGTCCAGCGGAGGGCCACAAAAATGATTAGGGGGCTGGAGCACATGACTTATGAGGAGAGGCTGAGGGAACTGGGATTGTTTAGCCTGCAGAAGAGAAGAATGAGGGGGGATTTGATAGCTACTTTCAACTACCTGAAAGGGGGTTCCAAAGAGGATGGATCTAGACTGTTCTCAGTGGTAGAAGATGACAGAACGAGGAGTAATGGTCTCAAGTTGCAGAGGGGGAGGTTTAGGTTGGACATTAGGAAAAACTTTTTCACTAGTAGGGTGGTGAAGCACTGGAATGGGTTACCTTGGGAGGTGGTGGAATCTCCTTCCTTAGAGGTTTTTAAGGTCAGGCTTGACAAAGCCCTGGCTGGGATGATTTAGTTGGGAATTGGTCCTGCTTTGAGCAGGGGGTTGGACTAGATGACCTCCTGAGGTTCCTTCCAACCCTGAGATTCTATGATTAGTCTGAGGACTCAGTGAAAGATTAAAGTTAAATACCCCAACAACCCTGAATTGCTAGAAATGTCAGTTTTATACCAACATTCCTAACTCTTAGTGGTGCACATAGAACTTGGTTCTACCCATGGAAGGTCCAGAGGTGAATTGATTTCAGAGTCATGATATTTATATGTTCAGATGAGCCATTTTAGGTCACTTTTAAAGGTTTCTAATCTTTTAATTGTGACCTTTTTACAGAATACATGATGGAGCACTATGGTACCAAGCACTTGTTTGGGATGCTCTGCAGAACTTATTTGTGAGGCATGCAGCCACCCCAAACTCAGGCCAGTAAAACCTTTATACCATCCAGTATTCCTCTCTCACCTATTTATACTGATACGTTTGTCCACCACCCTTCACTTTAAAAGATCTCAAGCAACTGGCGAGCACATACGGGCAGTACCTCTGGAATGCAGCAGCCACCTGGTACAGTGTACAATAGTGAGGGGGAGGAGAAATTTGGCCATTAATCCAAACAAGAACCTTTTTCTTAGTAAAACAAAACAAAAAGAAAAATCCTGCCTTTTTTGTATCAGTGCAAAATAGGGACGATCCTGTTTTTAAAGTGACATTGTAGAAACAGCATCAGGCGGGAGTCATGTTATCGTGTCTCAATGATTTGCAAAGCACATTTGCTCAGTTTACAAGTACTGTAAAACAATTTCCCCCCCATAACTGCCAGCCCTGTAATCTCCACCTGGTATCTGAGTCAAGTTGAATTATTTCTGGCTCATCCATCATCGCTAGTAATAAAGATTCTGCAGGTCGAATTTTACCCAAGGTTACATTTGTCCAGCCCCATAAATGTTTACATGGAGTTGTGCAGGTGTAACTGAGGGACGAATTGGGCCTGCATAACCTGTATTACTGGTAATGGTACACAGTCCAGAGAGAACACAATTCACTTTCTCATAGCTATGTTATTTCTGCGGGATGGATAATAAAAGCTTATTTTTATCACTACTGTAAACAGTTGCCTCAGGATACAAACCGGTATCAGATCTGCTGAGTGAGATTATTTTTAGAGAGTCAGTGTTCTGGTCGCTACTGTTTTGTAAGGGCTCATATCTGAATGACACCTGAGCAATCATCTGCATTGGGCTCAAATGTATCTGCCACGGAAAGAAGGGCTGAGTTGATCCTGCCAGGATTTGCACCTATGCTGCTGCGTGTAACCTATGTTTACACAGCTGGGAGAGCTTCCCAACGTAGTTTTACAAGTCAGCTACTGGTTTTCAGATAGCAGAGCTGGATCTTTTAGCTCAGGCAATCGGGGCTCAGATGCTTTTGAATCCAGAGGTCCCAAGTTCCATCCCCACAGTCAAGGTGTCACATTACATATGTAGTAAAGGTATTTCCAAACCAATGCTTAAATTGCCGTACACTACCACACCCTCCATCTAACAGAGCAGAGACAAATATCATAAATATGTGCAACAAAGGAATCCAATATATTTGCACCATGAGCATAACCAAGAGATAATACCTGGGAACTGAACAAATTATTACTGAAGCTGTTGTTTATTGCACAGTATAGGCAGGTTTTACACAGTGGACCTGAGGCTTTTCAATCAGTTATCTAGACTGGTGACTTTATGGCCAGGATGATTTACCTAAGGGCAATGCTAACTGTAGAATAATAAATGACATGTGTAGGTCCACTTCCGTGAGATGGAGTGAAGTTAATTAGAGGCTCAGCACTTTGTATGATTGGGCGCAACACATGCCTAGTGCTGTCACTGATTTGACCAATTTATGTTGTCATAATATTCAATTTAAGATTTTCTAGAATATAAAACAAAGCTGCAGCCAACACATTATTGGCAGTCTTCTTACCACCAGCTTTAATAAAGACTGACAAGCAGATTTCTAGTCTAAAATAAAGCATCAGAACAATTGTAAATGAGAATGACTATGTATGGGCAATAATGTTATTGTTTATACCATAGTTTCTGAATAGGATAACTTACTATTTAGTCATGTACAATGAGGATGTCTCTAAAACTAAACATGGAGAATAAGTTTTGCCTAACTTGTGCTGTCTACTATTTCCTTGTGAATAGTCACAAGCTAAAAAGTGGTAAATAGTTAATTACACTGTACAGATAAGACAGCGCAAAACATTATTTACTGTGGTTCTCAAAGGAAAACAACAAGGAAGAACTGAAGGCAGGAAAAACGGAAATGTACATTTCCTCAAGATTTTTGCATTTCAAGTCAGTATCACAATGATTCTAATATGGCTTTTCTCTGAATATTTAAGTAATCTAAAATAAATATATTCATTATTACAAAGAATACCAGATAGATTATTCTTCAAAGCTTTTTGCCACAGACTTTCAAGCACTTATGGCCAAATAACAGACAAGTTTCTACCTGTTGCATCTGTAATTCTGTTAACAAACACATGGAGACACATGATGCCACAAGAAAATAATTAAGCAAGAAACAGAAAGAATTGCCAGACAAACTAATTTTAAAGAGACAGTCTTAAAATGAATTATATGCTATGGAATCCCAGTCTTAATGGGATAAACATTTCTCAAAATAGGTCATTCCAGTTGGGCCCTCTAAATGCATATATGTCAGAAATAGAGACATAGGGAAGACAACTATAGAACAATCCATTTATAAATCTTTGAGAAATTTTTACAACAGAAAGAACTGTAACCATAGCCTGCTTTAGAAAGCAGACCTTCCTTCAAGTAGAAAAGGACATCTAAAGCAGATTGATCTGGGTGACATTACCAGCTGACAGGTTGGGAGCCAAGTTAAACATTTAGGTTCAATTTCATGTTATTTAATTTTAATCTCTATTTAAATAGAGACGCTGCTTTCATTATATGCTTTCAAAATAGAACACAGACCTTTTCACACTCTGACTGCAGTTAAAGTAGATGATTGTAACTTCACTAAGTGACAATGCATAATGTAAAATGAGAATGGTATCAAATATAGGGTGACCAGACAGCAAATGTGAAAAATCTGGATGGGGGGGAGGGGGGGAATAGGAGCCTATATAAGGAAAAGACCCCAAAATCGGAACTGTCCCTATAAAATCGGGACATCTGGTCCCCCTAACCAAATATTTGTGTTTAGGACAAAAGAAAAATTATTTCTGCATGTGCATAAAAATTCCAACTGTGTCTGAAGGGCAGTACGTTCAGTGGGTTCACTAAAGTATTTCTATAGCACATTTGTTAAGAGAGAGGTTTTCCTGTGGCCAGGTTTCAATACCATGACTCCCTACTAAGTCAGGATAGAGATGGCAGGACAGTCTAGCCAAGGGTTCATGTAGTGTGTAGAGAAACAGGAGAGACCTACGCGTTTTCCTGAGCGTTATCCCTTCAAAAGTCTTTGCAATTGCCTATTGTACCTAAACATACTGTGGGGACAAATTGTTTCACTGACTATTTAACAGGTAGCTCTCAGTGTTTCCACTAGACAATACTTTGTGGTTGTGCCAGTGTGTAGGCATTGGGAACAGGACTACACATGTTGAATAACTGACTACTCTTGTATCCCCACATTATGGTTTACTAGTAGATTCTGACTCAGCCCGCACAACCTCATCACACAACCCGGCCAGAGAACCGCAACAGGGTTTGTTTGGTTTTGCCTTGAGTGAGCCTGTTGAACTCGTTTTACTGCTTGCTCAAGAAGCGAATTAAACAGCTCAGCATTAAGATCCACCCTGAGAACAGCAAAACCCAGTGAAGTCACCAGAGGCTAAAAATCCTGCCAAGCAGCCGGCGGGCCAGCAACCTGCAGCGAACGGGGCTGCAGAAGCACCGCACTTGTTCCTGAATCTCACACGCGGAGTTGCCAGGACCCGAAAGCTGGCAACACACCCCAACAAAACCTAGCGCGCAGTTAGGAGCTTTGGTGCAAATTCCTCCCGCCCCGTGAATGAGGAGTGTGTATGTTTCCTTGGTACAATAGTGGATCGTATTCCCGCGTGAGGAGCGATCGGCGGGTCTCAGCCTCCCCTCATTGCAGCTTCGGAGCCAGTGTAAACTCCTTTACGGAGAAACGCCGCTACCGCCGCGTCCCGAGGAGCAGAGACCACAGGGAGGGAGGCAGGCACTCACCTAGGAGAAACCAGAGGAAACGTCTCGGGATGAAAGTCAGCTCCAGCGCCATGATCCAAATTATGCCACAAACCCGACTTCGGATCAGCTTTTCCCGAGCCACAGAACCGGTGTGAACACCCCCATCGGCAGGAAGAGGCGCCGCTAGGTGGGAGATCCCGCCTGCCGAGTAATTAAGAACGAAGTAACATCCCCCAGGTTGGGAGGTAAATGGGGAGCGAGCGGCCAGGTGGGTTTCGGGGGGTGGGAAAACCCCTGCGAAGCTCTGGTTTGGTTGCCACCGGCGAGCCGATCCGCAGCCCCCTTGGCCGCGGGCAGGGTCCGTCTGAGGCGCTGGCTGGGGAGCGCCGAGTGGTAACAGCAATGGGCGGATCTAAGTTTAGCACAACCTGAGCTTTTAAAAATAGACTGACCGACGCTGTCAACTGAGCCAGCGAGTTACAGACTAGGCACAAAATCAGCCGCGCAACCCCCTGGGCTGTGCGAGCAGGAGCGCCTGGGGGCGGGCGGAAAGCACCGGGCTCAGGCATCACAAGGCGAAGGGACTGATAGGCAGGTACATACTGGAAGGGAAATCCAGCAAGGGACAGGGCTGGGGGGTGACCAGCTGTCCTGATTTTATAGGGACAAGCCTGAGTTTGGGTCTTTTTCTTATATAGGCTCCTATTACCCCCCATCCTGATTTTTCACACTTGCTGTCTGGTCAACCTAGGTGGCTGCCACTTTGCCACCTCATTGTTCTTTTTAAGACGTGGGAACGTGATCCTACTTGTACAAACTTCCTTCCGGGAGGATGCAATTGACAACGTGCGGTATTGATAGCCAACCTCCTTCGGCATCGGGACACTGCCAGTGCGCCCAAGTGAAAGGGCCAGTTTGAAGCTGTGATTTTACCACCTCTCCAGGTGTCAGGGGCGGCTCTAGGCACCAACAAAACAAGCTGGTGCCTAGGGCAGCAAAATCTAGGGGGCGGCAAAAGGCTGAGGCTGGGGCCCCAGCTCATCCTGCAGCTGCGAGCGGAGGAGCAGCGGGGGGCTGGGAGGCTGGGACCTGCCGCAGTCATGCCTGCGGGAGGTCCACCGGAGCCCCGGGACGACTGGACCTCCCGCAGGCATGACTGCGGCAGCTCAAGCGGAGCCGCAGGACCCGCGAACCGTCCGCAGCCGCGGGGGTCCAGCCGAGCCACGTGGGACCAGCGGTCCCTCTGCAGTCATGCCCGCGGGAGGTCCGCTGCTCCCGCGGCTCTGGGGCGCCTCCCACGCATGACTGCTTGGGGCGGCCAAAAAGGTAGAGCCGCCCCTGCCAGGTGTTTGAGGGTTGCGGGATATATAATCATTACCATCAATAACTTTCACTAATAATCATTTCAGGCATGTTAGCTTTAAAGGGAAAGGCCAAAGGACAGCCCACTTTTCCCAGCTATTATTATAAAGGTCCATGCCATCGCTACACTTTTTAAATAGCGGTATAAAACTTGCGGCACACATTCAATATTGTTCCTTGGCAAGTAAATAACTGACCATGATTCGACCACCACAACTGAATTCTTACACCTAAAATCATTGGGCCATACGGTCTCATCCCGCTTTTAAGTAGAACCCAGCCCTGTGGCTCAGAGTCCTGCATAAATCCTGATAGCTACATCATGTCCGTAAAAATTACATACCCTTTGCATTTGTGTAAAAGAAAAGCGGGTACCTTAATATGTTATGTCTATGTAGTACTGTTTGGTCAGGTAGCTTTGAGGAGCTGAAAAACCGCATAATTCGATTTCAGATCCTCTGAAGCATGTGATTGTCTACTTCTGGTTCCCAGTGAAGTGTGTGGTTCACTGGGCAGTTCATAACTCTGGTGTTCATGTACATATTGTAAATCATTTACCTTTTTGTCCTTTCCATTTTTGTGAAAAAATCAATTTTAAAAAAAATCACAGCTCCTCCAGGTGGTAAAGGCTGATGATGCATAGGAGTTTTCCTCCACTGTTAGAACATTTAAAATTGTAATTTAAAATTTATAGTCTGCTTAAGGAAGAGCCCTGGTGGTAAATGTTTAAACCAAAGACCACTTCATTTTTAACAAAAAGATAGGCAAAACATTGTCACTAAATTATATTAATGTATAGTGGCTTTCATATCTGATACTCTCCTTGATTCAATTGAAATGTGTCTTATCTGGCATCAAGTAAAAACTGTAACTGTTGTTGAGGGTAGGTGACATAAGAAAATAAGAACAGCCATACTGGGCCACACTAAAGGTGCATCTAGCCCAGTATCCTGTCTTCTGACAGTAGCCAATGCCAGGTACCCCAGAGGGAATGAACAGAATAGGTAATCATTGTGACCCATCATCTGTCACCCATTCCCAGCTTCTGGTAAACAGAGGCTAGGGACACCACCCCTGCCTATTCTGGCTCATAGCCATTGATGGACCTATCCTCCATGAATTTATCTAGTTGTTTTTTGAACCCTGTAGTAGTCTTGGCCTTCACAACATCCTTTGGCAAGGAGTTCCACAGGTTGACTATGCGTTATGTGAAATACTTCCTTTTGTTTGTTTTAAATCTGTTGTCTATTAATTTCATTTGGCAACCCCTAGTTCTTGTCTTATGAGTAAACACTTCCTTATTTACTTTCTCCATAGCAGTCATGATTTTACACACCTCTAGCATATCCACCCTTACTTGTCTCTTTTCCAAGCTGAAAAGTCCCAGTTTTACTAATCTTTCCTCACATGGAAGTTGTTCCATACCTCTAATAATTTTTGTTGCCCTTTTCTCAACCTTTTCCAATTCCAATATATCTCTTTTGAGATGGGGTGACCAGATCTGCATGCAGTATTCAAGATGTGGGCATACCATGGATTTATACGGATGCAATATATTTTTTCTTATCATCTACCCCTTTCCTAATGATTCCCAACATTCTGTTTGCTTTTCTGACTGCCACTGCCCATTGAGTGGATGTTTTCAGAGAACTGTCCACAATGACTTCAACATCTCTTTCTTGAGGGATAACAGCTAATTTAGACCCCGTCATTTTATATGTATAGTTGGGATTATGTTTTCCAATCTGCATTACTTTGCATTTATAAACATGGAATTGCATCTGCATTTTGTTGCCCAGTCATCCAATTTTGTGAGATCCCTTTGTAACTCTTCACAGTCTGCTTTGGACTTAACTACATGGAGTAGTTTTGTATCATCTGCAAATTTTGCCACCTCATTGTTTACCCCTTTTTCCAGATCACTGAACAGCACTGGTCCCAGTACAGAGCCTTAGGGTAAACCATAATTTACCTCTCTCCATTCTGACAACTGACCATTTATTCCCCATTTTTTAACCAGTTACTGATCCATGAGGACCTTATCTCATGACAGCTTACTTTGCTTAAGAGCCTTTGGTGACAGTGAATATATGCCCACAAAAATAGCACATTCATAGTTTCACTCATTTAGGAAAAAGAAAAGTTAGATGCTTGGAAAGAGCTCCAATTTATTTTGGGCAGCAAAATCCTTTGCTCTGCTGCCATCTGTTGTAATATGAGGAGACCTGCTAGCTCCCAGTAAATAAGGTCACACAACACTCAACCTTACAGCTGTGTCATTTTTGAGGTTTCTGAGGGTAGTTAGTGTTCTGCCTTACAGGGAATTCCCACCACAACCACACATTGTTGGGTCTCTCTTATTGAATAACGATTGGGGGTCTATCATCCAACTGAAGTCAAGAGAATCTTTTCATTGACTGCAGCAATCTTTGGATCAGACTTACACCTGGAAGGGATCCAGAACCTATACCCCATTACAGGCCAAAGTGCTCTCTCTCAATAGGACAGAACTGCTCCATCTTCCCTGGGCTGGAGTGCCCAACCTATGGCCCCTGCCATACACGGGCCCACTAGACCATTTCATACGGCCTGCAGCCTGCTTTAATGCAATATACTAACAGCTGTAGTTTTGTCATTAGCGTTTTGTCATCATGTTTACATCATTTTAGTTGACGTGTGTGTAAACAGACAATACTGTACATAGACACAACCTTTAAGAACTTTCTATCATTACTTTATTGGTGTCCTCATTAGCCAAGCAATGAGCACTTAATACAACCTGCAGAGCTAATTAGCTTTGATAAACAGAAGATTTTTTACTAATTAAAATACAATCTGCTCTGGCTTCTGTATGTTCCATATTAAGATATGTGCATAAACTTAGGTCACACTATGGACATTTCGTTTTCAGGAAAGAACTTGGAGTAGATTTTTTACATAGCACTGACAGCTTATTAAACATCCAGTACACTAAAGCTGTGGATGCTTAAATAGCTATTTTCATGCCTAAATCTAAGGGGAAATTAAGAACCACAGTGATAGGTGCCTTAGTAATACCTGAAATAGAAATGACATTCCAATATTAAAGAAATCCTGCTTCACTGAAATATGATATTTTTATGTATATTACCTAGAAATATCAGCTATGGAACACTTGAGCCAACTGCTGGAGAAAAACAAAACTGCAGGGAAGTAATCAATGGACCATTTAAGGCTAAGCTCTATGTATACACAGCACACAGAAAGGAAGTGATTAGAGTATTAGCCTAGGACTTAGGAGACCAGAGTTCAATGCCCTGCACTGCCACAGATGTCCTGTGTGGCCTTGGTCAAATTGCTTAGTCTTCCTGGGCCTTAGTTCCTCCATCTGTAAAATGGGGATAAATAGTATTTCCCTACCTTGTGAGTGAGGATAAATATATTAAAAATTGTGAGATGTTCTGGGAGCCATATAAGAACTTAAGTATAAAAAATACGTAAACAAATTAAATGAAGAATTGTTTATTTGTTTTGGGAATATGAAATTATTTGATCTTTATAACGTATTATTTTGCATCTCACTGCAGTCCATATATTGTCTATGGATCAAATTATCCACCACCACCACCATGTGCACTCCCATAGAAATTCATGAAGCTGCACCAGGTGTGAGAATGTTTTACTTTGAACTACAGTAAAGCCTATGATTTAGAAAACTCTTAAGTGACATAATCAGCAATTCATCATTAAAAGGCTAGTTTAAAAAAAAACAAATAGGCAGTTTTTGTAAGAAACAAATAAAGGCTTGACTATATACCACTGAAACCAATGGAAATGTTGCCACTGACTTCAATGGGAGCTGGAACAAGCTCATGAGGACAAGCAAAGAGTAAAGTTTTCGAACAGTCAGAAACCACCAGATCTACAGTGAAATGACACAAAATAAAATGATTACCACCTCATAATTGAAATACTGAAAGAAAACAAGAATTGGTACTTGTATCTTTACATGGTTATACTTGTGGAAAAAAGCAGTGCAACAGCCACAATTTAAGAATAAAATCAAACCATTTTTGAATATTTGAACTAAACGTGGCTGCAGTGCAAAAATAAAAATAAAATTTCCCCAAATACGTCTATAAAACAGTTTTCAAAATAGCACTTGAGTGTAAAGAGGCCAGTGAATCGTTCACATTAGTATATGGGTTTGGTGTGAAGAGAATTTGATGTTGGTGAAAGGTGCCAGATGGACGACACTCAGCAGTAATAGAAGTCAACAGACAGAGCAGACTCAACAGACTTGTCCGCACTGCACAAGCAATGTGCCTCAACCATGGGACCATCTCCATGGGTAAGAGAATACTGTAGTTCTATTTCCATAGCATTTACAATAATTAGCCACCATGGAGAGACTATAAATTGCAAGCAAGGCTTTTCGACGTGGACGCTGGGAGATGAAGTAAGACAGCCATTTTCAATGGTCCACATCACATTGTAACAACTTTTGGTCACTACTGACCTTGGTGGAGTCAAAAATGAAAGGGGGTGAAGAGTTCCACTCCATTACCCAAGTGTGACAAAGCCACTGAGGATGAGAGAGCCCATAAGCAAGAATTATTCAAGAGTTAACAGGAAACATACTCATTTTATTTTTAAAAAAGGCTGAAAAGAATATTAAGCCCCAAAGTAAAACCTGAAAAGGAAACTAGCTGCAAAGGACACACTTCAGGCTTGATTTCCACCTTCCTTCTGCCCTTATGTAACAAGCAGAAATCTGGATACTCTTACCAAAGGGGTGTATTTATTTATTATTTTGCCTGTTCAAGTCAGTAAACTGCCTAGTAGACACCATTTTAGATCATATGAGTGAGATTTTGTGATTGCTATTCATACCCTTATACAATTCCCCTTATTTATATCTAGTGGTAGGAGTGTAACACTCCAGGAATGAGAAATTACCAAATATCTGTAGGCTTGTTTGTTCGAGAGAGAGACACGGTGGCTCCATATTTCTTCCTAGTCAGGGGAAATTAAGGTGAAACATGGTTTTAACTGATTAACCAAACCAAACCCCAACACCCCTATTGGAGGGAACCTAGCACAGAAAGGTGGAGAAATTAGAACAATTACAATCACTGATCTGGGAACCTGTATTTGTATATTTGGGCTTTGTACACATACACTTCAGTACACGACATTTAGAACACATTACCCTAGTTCTATTGAATCCATTCTGCTAATATTCTTTTGTCCAGTTTTGGAAACTACATAAACAAAGATAAGCTGCTAGGTCTATATTTTTTAAATGCTTTGAATATTCATTTTTCTTTGGTTATTTATTTTATCATTTAATTTTTCTTCGAATGGGAACTGAAAGCATTCTGACAAACTTTCAATTCATTTAAAAATCCCTGTAGCTTCCGAGTACATTTTTGTCCTCTGCTAAAATGCCGTTTGTGACTCTCCACCCTAATGTGATATAGCACTTCATGTAAAGCTGGCCATAAAATGGAAATATCTTCCTGTTAAAAAAGACTGGGTTTTTGAAAAAAATTCAAAACGTCAAAGCAACATTTTTCATGGGAAGGGAAATTCTGTTTCAGTAGAAACAAAGTGGATTTTTTAAGCTTCCTGCTGGGAATGCTCTGTCAATTTCACTTCCAGCCCCGCTGCCAGAATGGCCTGGGTCTTCAGCCTTCTCCCAATACCCCCACAGGTACGGTGAGGCAGAGAGCCTGTGTGCTCAGCCTCCTCACCTCTCCCTGGCAACAAGAGCTAGACATGGGTTTCTCAAACTTTTGTACTGGTGACCCCTTTCACATAGCAAGCCTCTGAGTGCGACCCCCCTTATAAATTAAAAACACTTTTTAATATATTTAGCACCATTATAAATGCTGGAGACAAAGCAGGGTTTGGGGTGTAGGCTGACAGCTCACAACCCCCCATGTAATAACCTCATGACCCCCTGAGGGGTCTCAATCCCCAGTTTGAGAACCCCTGAGCTAGACAGTCCGGCTGCTCAGCCTCCTGGCCAACCCCGCCACTTCCAGTGCAGAAAGATAGCCAAGCATGTGCCTAACACTGGGACTACATGCATGCTTAACATTAGGCATGTGCTGAAGTACCTTGCTGAATCAGGGTCTAAGTTCACCATTTTTTATTTAAAAAAGCTTAACTGTTCTATTGTTAAATAATGAAATAGAGCTGGTCAGAAACTTTTAGTCACACTTTTTTTGGGGGGGAGGGGCAGACAAATGCCATTTTCATTGAAATCATAACATTTTGAAAAATGTTGATTTTTACAAACAGTCAATTTGTTTTATTAAAACACACACAGGAGGAACTCTGATCTGGAAAAGATGATGTTTCAATTAGTACTAAGTAACAGGTGTCTGATTTTAAAAATAAAATGAAAATAGTTTTTTTCAACTATTACATTACCGCTGACATTATGACATGTAAGTATTATGTACTAATACTTCTGACATGTTATGAAATATTATAAAATATATAAATGAAAAGACCCATAAAATAAAATTTGAAGCAAATTTCACAATACTGAAAATGAAATTTTTTGGAAATTCTGTTTTGTGGGAAATTCTAAAATGTTGAAATTTCCTCTGAAGTGGAAATTCTGAGTTTTAACAGCTTTATAATGAACTGCCACAATCTTTATGCAGCACTTCAAAAACTAGAAGTTGGCCTGATGCATTTACACCGTGCTACATGTTGGCAATACAAAAACCTCAGTATAATTTTTCTATTGCACATTTTTAATCTATGAAAAATTTAAAATATAACCTCAAAATTAAGAAATAAGGACCATATGCAACATTTACAAACATTTATTTTTTAGAAGTCTAAATACGAGCTTGTGAAACCAAAGTGTACAACTGATATTTATATCACGCTCTCCTGCAAAACAAACACTGGTAGCTTGCTGTATGGAAGACCGGTGACACAACATTTGTTTCACACTACAGTGTTACACATCATATTCTGCAAAATACATTTAGATGTTACATTAACTTCCAAGACTGACTTTAAGATACTCAAAAGTATCCTCAATGGATGTTCATTCACAGGAAACATCCTAAATATACGTTCATCCATAGAAAATTTGAAAGCACATACTGGAATATCTATAAACAAACTTTAACAAGAGCAAACTTTTCTTAAAGTTATCTTTAACCTTTTTCTCATTAACATGCTCTAAGAAGATTACAGTTTTTACACAGATGTTAGTTTTTTCGTATTGGCAACTAATGACCTGGTTGCTTCAGAGCCTCAGTGGCAGAAGGCTGTTTTCATTTTATCCAGCTCCCTCACAATGAAAGACAAAATCTTGCTACAGATTGTTGCAACTACCTTTTCATGAGTGGAACAAAAAATTACAAAGGAAAGTTTATAAAATACTATTATGGGAATGCTCATCCACTTGAACACAACACATAAATAAAAATAATTCAAAAACAAGCTCTTTTCCACACTGGTTCTCTTGGTCTTTTCTGCATCCATGCTTGCAATGCTGTGAAAATAATAATTGTTTGTTAAGTATTAGACATTCTGTAAAAATGTTAGCACATTTATCATCTTTAATTTTATTTAGATTTAAAGTAATAAAGGCCCCTATCCAAGACTCTAGGCACCCTAACCAGACAATAAATTAAATCCCAGAAGTGGAATTCAGCCAGCCAAACACCTAATGAGTTCTTTCCAGCCCTTTATTGTAACAGGAAGCATACTATTAGCCCTCTCCAAAACCCGATCAAACAGATGTCTGAATATATTAAACATTGCTTTCTTTATCTATATGCAATCAGCTTAAAGCACAGTTCTCATAATTCAAGTAACTTCTTAAAAGCAAAGATCAGGATGAGCCAATTGCCAATACTGGCCTTTAAAATGTGTATTTAAAAATTATATCTATAATTTTAAATACACATTTGTGGCTACTGACTAACGCTCTCCCCTTTTCTTCCATATTTTCAGGTAAATGCATCCCTATGCGAAATTCATCACCACCACAGGAGGGCAGGGCCAGCTGGGGCCATTTAGTAGTTATACTGCATCGTACCCAGAGACTTTATTCAGGTCTATTGCTCTGTTATTTTATGTGCTGTACAAACACAAAGGTAGTTGGTATAATGCGTTGAAGAGCTTGCCTAATATGATGAATGATGTAGGAAGGGTGGGGAAGATGATAAACTGTATATAATTTTGTAGATAAGAGACAAGTAAGGGCAGATATGACAGAGGTCTATAAAATCATGAATGGTGTGGAGAAAGTGAATAAAGAATGTTATTTAACCCTTCACAAAACACAAGAACTAGGGGTCATCCAATGAAATTAATAGACAGCAGGTTCACAATATACATAAGGAAGTACTTCTTCACACAATGCACAGTCCACCTATATAACTCATTGCCATGGAGATGTTGTGAAGGCAACAGTATAACAGGGTTCAAAAAAGAATAAGGTAAGTTGATGGAAGACAGGTCCATCGATGATGGCCATTAGTCAAGAGAGTCAGGTATGCAACCCCATGCTTTGGGCATCCTTAAGCCTGACTGCCAGAAGCTGGGACTGAAAGATGGGGGTGGAACACTCGATAATTGTCCTGTTCTCTTGATTCCCTCTGAAGTATCTGGCACTGGCCACAGTTGGGACACAGGATATTAGACTAGATGGACTACTGGTCTGATCCTGGATGGCCATTCTTATGGTCTTATTTTGTAATTATATAAACACCAACCTTTCCAACTGTCCTTCAGCACAGACATTAAAATTTTACAGAGGAGCAGAATGCTCCCCTCCAAATAAATGATCTGGTGCAGCTTAGGGGAGGAAACACCACAAGAGAATAGACGTGATGGGGCTGGACAGATCCCCCTGTCCCTGAACAATTGTGGGCATGTGGGGGAAAGTGCAAGAAACATCCCACCCACTATAATAGGAAAGAGCTGGGGGACTGAGAAAGAGAACTCGTAACACCCTAGCGTGGAGGGTACGGTGACTCTAGGCATAGGTGGACAAACAGCAAGTAATGGAGGAGATGGTGTGCATGCACACTGCTCTCAAAAGCAGCCCACTATACTTCTGTCATAGCAAATGGAAATGTACACTGTGAGGTCCCTCCACACCCAAACTCACCCCACATATCTCCTCCTTTCCATAAGGCAGCTCAAAATGCTGGGGCATGGGGGAAGTTCACTGGGGCCACTGGCAGCTCTGCAGCATCAGCAGTAGAGATGTCAGTGCCACTGTTTCCAGGGCTAACCCCATTTCCAATGAAAGATGTCACAAGAGCGCCTTCCCAACCCCCCGTTTTCTTCCCAGGCTTCTTGCTGTCTTCCTCCTGCAGTGTTCCTTCTCTAAGCTGCAGCCTATATTTTAGAGGGTGGGGGAAGGGGACACAGAGTGCACCTTTCTCTGCTAGTCACCCTCTACTCTTCTTATGGCTGCTGCAGCTTTCTAGAGCAGCCACTGCTGTCCCAGCACGCCTGCTCCCTATGATCATGCAGGAGACGATCTAGGCAGAGCATGTACCTGGAATCAGGGAGCATTTCTTACCAATCATTTCCTTTCTGCTAGCAGCATCTCCCACAATTTTTGACATCTGGGCTGCTCTACTCACTTTGCAGTTCACAGAGGCAGATCAACTTTTTGGAGCTGCGCTCTGGCCACACTCCCTTTGCTCCTGCTTATGGCCAGATGAGTTATTACAAAGCTGCAAAAACATGTATAACAGTATTAGTATGAAATACTTAACTGCCTATTATATACAGTGGACCAAAACAGAAAATACAGTCTCATGGTAAAGATCCCTCTCAGTGCCTGACCTTCTGGCCCTTGAGCCATTTAGTGTGGGTATAAGTGTGGGAGATGCTGCTAGCAGAAAGGGAATTATACGAAATTTTCCATTCTGCAGCCCTGCATCTCCCACAATTTTTGGTGTCTGGGAAGTAGAGAGCAGTGAAGAGATGTAGGGAGAGTAAAGGATAAGGTCAGAGGACTAGAAAAACAGTATCCATTCCTATTTACATTTGCTCAAAGTGCAAAATCATATCCGGGATACTGCTTGCAGTACCTTCCTGCCACAGGATGCCAAGGCCAAGGACAGGAAGTCCACCTTGTAGTGTTTGATAAAGGTAGTAGCAGTTGATCAGGTAGCCACCTTACAAGTTTCCAGTATGGATGCACTAGCTCTTTCTGCCCATAAGGTCATGAGAGATCACTTGCAGTGTAGTGTAACCTGACCCCTGCTGGAGCCAGACTCTCTGATGCTTTGTACACTTCCGTTCCGCAATGCATAGTTTAATACACTAGTGAGAAAGAAGTTGGATGGTCTGAGTTCTTGGCATTTCATGTAGAAAGATACAAGTAGGGCACCCCATTTTCTTCATAGACCCTGTACGTTTGATGTAGATTTTCAGAGCCTTTCTAACATCTAAGATGTGCCAAATTTCCTTGATAGGATGCTGCGGCCTTAGTCAAAAGGAAAGGAGAATCACCCCTTGGGATGCATGGAAAGAAGAGTTCACCTTTGGAATAAATGATTCTGGAATCCTGATCACCACTTTATCCTCATGAAGCAAGAAGTAAGGCTCCTGCATAGAAAGGGTTGCCAGTTCTGACACTCACTTCATGAAGAAAGTCTTGATGGACAAAAAATGCTGACACAGACATTAGTGGCTTGAAGGGTGGTTTATCAAGGCCCTCAGTACAACTGGGAGGTTCCATTTGAGAAAAAAAGGCCTGATCACTAGCTTGCCTAATCAGACTGTCCTAAGGAATCTGGCTACCAGGGGGTTCTCTGCCAATGA
This sequence comes from Mauremys reevesii, assembly GCF_016161935.1. Classification (NCBI taxonomy): domain Eukaryota; kingdom Metazoa; phylum Chordata; order Testudines; family Geoemydidae; genus Mauremys; species Mauremys reevesii. Next base: position 10,245,885 of record NC_052633.1, on the reverse strand, counting down.
ACTTGTAGATCCTTTGAATATCAATCCACTAAGGGCAGACATCCAGCATGCACTGGTACTGGGTTGGAAACCTTTGTCAAAACCCTTTTGGAGAAAACCCAAGTTAGCCAGAATTCCTGGATTTCTGGGATTTGTCTTGTGTTCCTGGTACCACCTGCAGAACTTGGTCCAGACCAGAGGCGCTGATTTTGTGAGTTCCCTGAGGGGTGGCACCAGGCCCCACCCCCAACTCCACCCCAACCCCCCACCCCTGCCTCCGCTCCTCCCCCTCCCCCAGTTCCTCCTGCATGCTGCTGGACAGCTGATCGCGGTGGGTGGGAGGCGCTGGGAGGGATGGGGAGCTGCTGATCAGCGGGGCCCTCCGGCGGGCAGGAGGCACTGAGGTGGAGGAGCTAATTCATGGTGCCAGTGGGTGCTGAGCACCCACAGAATCAGCGCCTACAGTACAGAGAGAGGAGTATGCTTTCAAATTCGATGCTCTTCTGGAAGGAAGGTGTCCTGATGACTCTCGAGGAAAGGTCCAATGAAACTAGTGCTTCACTTTCAATAGTCATGCTGCTAGATACAATCAGTTTGGGTACAGATGAAGACAACCTTGTGAGAGGATGTTTTGTCTCTCTGGGAGCTGTAGTGGTGATCCTAATTTCAGTGCTATTAGGTCTCCTCAGACAAGGAGAAGTATCAATATCACTGCTCCAGTTTTATTTTTTGGATCAACTTCCTTAACTCATAGAGGAGACTTTGCTACTATCTGTGCAATAAGGCATTTATGTTCCTATGTTGATCTCCTTGGTGAAGTATCTTGGTCTCTTGGTGTTCATGTGGTTTGCAAACAGATCACATGAGCGGAGGCTGAATTATTCAATGATCAATTCAAAGGCTTCCTGATTCAGGCATGACAGAGTTGTTCACCTTGCACCTGCTGAGCCACTCCACCCCTTCTGGTTCAGGTCTCCCTGTGTGTGAACTGCCCTGATGGAGAAGAATTTTCTGCTCACTTCATGATTTCCATTGCTTTGGTGTGTAACACTGGGATTATTTTTCCTCTTTGGTTGTTTATACATGTGACTGTGATCATGCTGTTTGACTATCTAAGGATGTAGTTCCCCTCTAAGATGGACTGTAATCTTCATAGCACAAGCATGACTGCTCTTAGTTCTAGAATGTCTATGCTGAGTCCTTTCTTCCAGGTGCCCTGAGCTGTGTGTTCCCCAGACCTTCAGGCTGGAATCAGTTATGCGGAACAGGAAAGCAACATGCTCTTGCTGACACTGCCCTGGGGTCACCCCCATTTCAAGGAGTCTATCACCTGCACCAGAACCTTTATTTGATCCTTCATGCATTCCAGGCAGTGGTCCCATACTTTCAGGATGAAGACCTGAAGGTGCCTGATGTTTGACTATATTGATGGAGTGATCCATATGCACAAAACTATGTGCATATGGCCTATGGATGGAGCTGTGATTAAGATATTGTCCAACAAGGTGCCCCGTAACAAGTCTGGTTATGATCGCAAAACCAAGATCTTTGTAAAGACCAAGGGGGACCATGATAGACCATAAGAGCATCAGATAATGATAATGCTCCCTACCATATGCAAACTGTAGAATAGCATGGTCTGATCAGGATATGGAGGTATGCATTCACCAGATCCCCTGAAGTCAGAAAGTACTCTGGAACAGGGATGACACCGCAGAGGTTAGGGTCTCCATCTGGAACATCACTGTCTGAAGGCCTGTCTGTACTCTTTCTTAAATGCATGGTGTGGCATTGGGAGAGACTGTTCAGATTTTGCAGCACTGTCTGCCACTACTTTGCCTAGCTTCTCCCCAAAAAGCAGGACTCCCATAAATCTGGAGAACAGCACCAGTTTAGTGTGGCTATATGCCTTCCAGGGACAGAGCCATAGGTAGTACCTGGTCACTGAGCTGGAGATCCTGGCTTTGGCTGAGAATCTCATCACAGCCATTGAGGTGCCAGCAACGCTGCTGCTCGGGAAACTTTCTTCGAAATAGAGTTGAAGTCAGGGTGATCTCTATCCTTGAGAGCTCTGAGATCTTCCAGCTAGGAGAGAGATGCTCTCATAAATCAAGCAGCTTCTAGGGATGCCCTGTTGGAGGCTGAGGAGGCCTCAGTCTTTTTTGAGAGTGGCCTCCATTTTTCTAACCGTGGGATCCTTAGAATAGAATCACAGAATCACAGACCTTGAACGGACCTCGAGAGGCCATCCAGTAGAGTACCCTGTACTCCAGGCAGGACTAAGTATTATCTAGAACTCCCCTTCTGAGGGGATAATCATATCTTTTGCCAGGAACCCTAAGGGAGCACCAACTTTCTGTATCTCAGTAAGCTGGATCTTTCATTGCTGGATCCTGTCGAATCTAAGATCATTTTTGTTAGTACGTTTGCCCTTGCTTGACTTGTCTCATTCATCCCTGATTACTTCCCTGAAGGAGGAATGTAGGGGAATCGTGCCTTAGGGGGGCATTTCAGAAAGAGAAATTTTCTTATAGGCTTACTCACAAGGTTCTGTTTTGGCTGAATCTGAACAGTGGATACAACCTTTTTGCACATGGCCTTGAATTTCTCAGGAGGAACAAACTTTTGCTGAGTCTTTTCCTGGTCTTGATCAGTGTCAGAGTCCAACAATTCACTATTCTCTGTGGAGGAGGGGGAAGAGGAGTCAGAGGGCTTCTATTTCCCAGATCTCTTATGCTTTCGCTTTGCTTTTTTGCTTTGCTTTTTTCACTTTTTTAGCATATGAGCTCTCTTGCACTTTGGTGAGGCCTTTTGCAGCTAGTCATGCAGAGAATCTGAAGTCCTCTGACAAGATTTCTTTCTGAGTCCTTGCCTGATGGATCCCATTACCTCAGAGAATGGTGAGGGAAAATACTTCCAGAGCCCTCCTGGCCAAATGGGAGTGGGCCAGGGGTGTTTATGAGCCCCGCTTCTTTTCCCATGGCACTTAGGACACATTTTAGGACTTGGGGGATTTGTGACCCTGCAAGTCTATCCTCTGTTTTCCAAGGACCCCTTGGGATTTATCCCAAGTCAGTTGACTGGAGTCCTCGTCCTTGGAGCCTTGCCCTGCTCTGCTATTAACTCCTGGTCCAATTTCCCATATACATTAGAGTCAGGGATGCTCTGGTGGGTAGGGGATTTTACATGCCTGTCTGACTCAGCCCTGAGACCTAACAAAGTTAACAGTGGAAGACTGGACACAACTAACTGACGATCTTGGGGTGGCTGTCTCACAGATGGATATTATTTGGCTTTTCATTCAGTGCTTTTTAAGCTGCTCTGCCATATCTGGAAGGTGCAGAGGAACCAACAGGGAGGCACTGCAGTGAAGGCTCTGGAGTGGGAGCATTCAAACACCCAGCCAAAAAACTAACCAAGGCAAGAGAAGAGGGGCTAGGAGGGAGATCACTGCTCACCACTTTCCCAGATTTTGACGCCCTCCTGCCATTAGGCAGATGAGAAGGCAGGAGCACTAAAACAGCCACCCACATTCTGCTTCAGAAGGAGAAAAGTTGGCCTGGAGTGGGAGCAAAGAAACAGCAGCCAGACTGGAAGTGCCAAAAAATTGATCGGCCTCTGTGAGCTGCAAAGTGAACAGAGCAGCCCAGATGTCAAGAACTGTGGGAGATGCAGGGCTGCAGAAAGAAGGATCAATCAGAGTTCCTTAAAAAAAAACAACCCATAGAATCCCATCAAATAAATCCCGCCTCCTCCCCAAAAGACCAAGATTGACAAATCACCTATCCAATCCTCATCTTTAACAAAACCTGGACTGTCAACTTTTAATACAAAACTGGGTCTAGTATATATTCTCTGGACTATCTATTTGGATTTATGTTAAAAGAACAGGCCACTAGATGTCACTTTTGTCTGGAAAATTTTTGTAAATGCAGCACCATCTATATGTATAGTAATGTTAATAGAGATTTAACCTTTCTGTTGTGAAATCAGCAGAAATTCTGAAACAATTTGGATAATATCATCCCAAGTACACCAAATTTTACACAGTGAGATTTATATCTGATAGAGCTAGTAATTTAACTTGGTAAACATTAAAAACTGTAAGTGATCATCACACAACTATTCCAAAACAAGTTAATTCTTCTTCAGTGTCAATTCTTTCAGTGCACTCCCCCCTGGCAATGAAGCGCATGTGTGGTACTCGAAGCACAAAGAGTTATTTACTATGCTATACATATAGCTACATTATACAGCCATACAAACAATACATTTTCTATTTCAAAGTATTTTTCTTTCTGCACTAGAATGCTCACCTGTTTATGCTACTTTTTCATCACATTTGGATGCAGATTTCCTCAGAACAAAGGAAGCCATTTCCACAATAGCATTAATAGACAAGCCACTTAGGAAACCTTTATTATTTGTTCTGACCTCCAGCAAAGCATCCACAATTTTATCTCTAAACCAGTGAGACAGAAATGAGATTGTCTTTAACCGAGTAACGTTATATAAATATGTTTTCACTAATTCCACATTTATCATTTCATTTAACTACAGACGCTTGTGTAACTCGAATTTTGCATAAGTCAGAAACATATACCCGACAATTATGCAAAACAAAACAAAAAACAAAACAAAACAAAAAAACAACAACAAACCCCCAAACTCCACACTCCTATTTCTAGCTTCTGGAACTTTTTCCATAAGTGCGGATTTGCATAACCTCGGTGGGGGGGCATCTGTATCTTGAATATTAGATTCATAAATAAGGAGAGAAAAATCAGATATTCTTACCTACTAGCCTTGGGATGCAGTTCTTTTAGTTTCTTCATCAATTTGGTAAAGCTGCTCAAGTTCAATGTGTTAGGAGGTATAAAGGTAGCAGATGGATTAGGAGAGAACTGAACAGGTTTTATCTGTAGAGGATTCTCTCTTATACTCTAGATGCAAATTAAAACAACTGAACATAGAATGTGTTAAGTATTGTATGGATTGCTTATTATATTTTACAAAAGATCATCACTTCTGTTACGTACCGTTTTTCAAGCTATTGGAGCAATTACAGGTTTAGTTCAAAAGTAAAATATTTATAGGTATGTGTATCAGGATCAAAACTGATCATATTACAATGCAACTAACTACTGCATATATCTTAAAATTAAAAATATTCTTATTTTGGTTACCATTTTTATGTTTTTTCATGTGTAACCATGTTAAATTAGGCAAAATCTAGGTTACCCTAGGAATAGTCATTTTCATATTAAATCAAAGTAGAATAAGTTTTCAGGGTTGTTGTTTTTTTAAAAAATAATCACAACCTCAAAGCTTGTTATTGGATAAAATCAGTGGATGAAGAAAATCTGAAAATGAATTCATCATATAATTTAGGATACAATTTAAACAGAAGTTTTCCCTTCCACTCTTCTGGCAAACACAAAAATCTTTCTTGTACCTTAATAAATCACAATCCATTACACTTATACAACCTTATTAAAAGTGAAAACTTTTAAATCTAAAAGAAAAAACAATATAAAATCATAGTTATTCCAGTGGTGAAACGTACAGATATAGTTACTTGATGAGCTTACATCACTAAAGAAATAAAGGTAGAGATGTCAACATTAGGGAGGAGAAGATGAAGAGTTATGTCCCTTCTATAATATGCAACAAATACTGATTTTTGAGCACTTTGCACAAGCCAACACTACTGCAAAATATGCTAAGTACAAAGTAAGAATTAACTCTAAAAACTCATCGTAATCTGTCCCAGGAAGAATAATTTACCTGTTGATCAACTGAGAATAAAAGGTGTCCTGATTCATGTCTAAGTGGTTGTAAATCAGAGCTGAGTACTTTTGAAGAGGCCAGGATAGGGGCAGGCACTGCTGAAGAAACTGAGGGAGGGGAAAGCACTTTCAAAGAGGTTGAGGTGGTGGAAGGCACTTTCAAAGAGTCTGGGACAGAGCAGGTAGTTCTGACTTGAATATTTTCTTCCAAATTATCAGTGGTTTGGTTTTCATAGTGAAGTGGTCTGGAAACTTTTTGAGAAGCTGGAAAGATATATTCTCCTGCAGTTTTTACAGGACGAACATTTACTGCTTTTCCTTTTATTTCTTTTCCATTCATTTCTTCCACAGCCAATTTTGCTTTACTAGCTTGTTTAAAACTCAGAGATGCATACCTAAAATTTTAAAACATGTGCAAGAACTAAGAAAAAATACAATTTAATATACAATTTAACCAGCTTCTATCTGTGGATGATACCAAATCCATTAATTACAAATGCTTCTGATTATGGTGCAGCTCTCTACTACAATATTTTAATCCAGCAAAGACAACATTTTATAACTGGTATTTTCCAGTAACATTTCAACTGTTTCTAGAACTCAGACCCTGCCAGTGAACATCTAAAATATAACCCGTAGAAAATGTACTGATATAATTAAAACTCCACTGACACTAAAGTAACTTACAAAGTATTAAAATAACCCTTTCCTAAGTGCCACTTATTTTGTCAGTAACAAATGTAATACAAATAAAATTTATATTAATATGAATGTACCTGTAGTTAGTAGAAAACTCACATATTGAAACCTCCAAAACCTGATACTTCTGGAAATGAGACCTTAGATCAACCTACAACAGATAGCATGTTTAGGATGTGAAGTACAGAATGAAAGTAATTTACTAAATAAACAAGGTATTAATATTATTATTATTAAAAGAAAGGCTATTTTACCTCTGATACTGAAGGACTTAAGCCACCAACATGAATAAAATAATGCTTATTTGGCTCACTTTTTGTATTCTCCACCATCTTTATTTCTGGTAGTACAGAAATAAACAAGAAAAAATATTAATGTGCTATTCCTTATTCAATTCAATCTACAATAAATTAATTGTAGAAAAAAAGCAGAAAATATGTAAAAGGAAAATGGTATCGCTAAAAAAATCAAAGTGATTGAATGGAGAAAATGTGTTTCATGACTAGGGCCATACCAAATTCATGGTCCATTTTGGTCAATTTCATGGTCATAGGATTTTAAAAATCATAAATTTCATGATTTCATCTATTTCAATATGAAATTTCAGAGTGTTGTAACTGTAGAGGTCCTGACCCAAAAAGGAGCTGTGGGAGTGTCACAAAGGTTATTATAGGGGGGTTGCGGTACTGCTACCCTTACTTCTGTGCTGCTGTAGGTGGTGGCGCTGCCTGCATAGCTGGGCTTCTGGAGAGCGGTGACTGCTGGCCAGGAACTCGGCTCTGAAGGTAGAGCTGCCGCCAGCAGCAGCGTAGAAGTAAAATGGCATGGTATGGTATTGCCACTCTTACTTCTGCACTGCTGCCTGCAGAGTGGGGCCCACAGTCAGGAGCTGCCACTCTACAGCTGCAGCTGCCCAGCTCTGAAGGCTGCAGCGCAGAAGTAAGGATGGCAATAACACAACCCCCCTCCAAATCCCTTTTGTGTCAAGACCCCCAGTTTGAGAAACGCTGGTCTCCCCAGTGAAATCTGTAGAGTATAGGGTAAAAGCACACAAAAGACCAGATTTCATGGCAGGAGACCAAAGTTCATGGTCCATAACGTGTTTTTCATGGTCGTGAATTTGGTAGAGCCCTACTCATGGTACAACAGGGAAAAGGGTGAAATTGCATTTGTTTTCAAATAATTGCCTTAAAACACTACATAGAAAAATACATATTCAAAATTTTGTAAAGGAGAGCATGAAGACCAGAAACATTTTTTCATTTACTTCTACAAGATCTGGTAAATTGATTCTAAAAACAGAGTATGGGTTTTAATTTGAAATTGTATTTGTCTAACCAATTTCCTTAATTCTAACCAATAGGTTCCTTTCCAAGACTCAAAGTCAGAGCTAGTCACAAATTGGGATTCTAGTGATCCGTTCTTGCGCAGGAAAAGCTTAGAGCTCTGACGGCGTAACGTCTTTCTAGAGGCGGGGCTTGTATCAAATACTGTCCAGGTATGCAATTAAGGTCTTCAAAGTTTCGATGTGCTTCAGCAACTATGCATAAAGTGTAGCTAGATATTCCAATGGTATCAAAATGCAGCTTTGAGACCCATACTGTTAAATCAGAGTATCTCAATCTTTTTTGGGTTGCAAAACACAATGTGGCCAAAAATCATCTTGAGTCACAACATTCTGCGATCCACTGAACATGCATAGGACTGGGCCACAGAAAATTTTTAAGATTTGGAGGGTTTTTGTGAGTGTTATGGATTTAAAAAATGGATACTGGGAGCTGGTCACATTAATGGGGTGAGATGAAAAGCTTCTGCTGCTGATGGAATTTTGTGGCTTGTGAGATTGCTGTTGCTGCTGAGTGATAGGTGTCGGAGAGACTGGTGCTCTACAGTAAAATGGGGAAGGACACTCCTTCCACCTTCCCAGCACTCACCTGCACAACACTCATATTCTGGGCAGCGCCACATCAAGGGACTGTGATGTCAGTTCCAGAGTCCCTTAAAGTGCTGATGGTTCTACCCTGGAGCAAAGCCCCATGTGGGTAGCTATGAGGGTGGAGGACAAGGGGAACGGTGGCAGCAGGTACAGGGGGCAGGAGCAAGCTGATCCTTTCCTCCTCCAGCTACCACTGGGTCTCAGGAACCCAGAGATTATTGTTGGTTTCAGCTAACAGGGTATAGTCCACTAGGTGCCCCTCTGCAAACCACTTCTGGCGTACACTGAAATGGCTGGGCAGTGATGTCAGTGTGATTCAGGTGTTGATATTCAACTGGAACCTGCCACTCAGGAGCACCTGAAGCTGAAAACGTTCAAGGTCTTCCAGGCTGGCTTCTCACTAGAGTTACAAGAAGAGGCTAAGAAGCCAAGAGAGACTTTACATACTTTCTTCAGCACCTAATTGCTCAAAGTCAGAAATCACAGGAGCAGAGAATGCACAGTCCTTTCCAAAGGAAAGGACATACTAAGAGCACTGATGCAGGTGACATTGATGCAGGGACTCCAATTTGAGCTGTAAAAAATGTGCTAAACATCAAATAGGGCACACTAGGTTTGAAGTGCTATTAAAATATATTTTCTGTAAGAATAAAGTAGTGGAGAGGCAACAATATGGAGCTAGGGAGCAAGAAAGTTGGTTGCAGTGACTCGGGGAGTTCTTCACTGACCACAATCAGAAAGATACTACTGGTTGGAACACTAAAGGGTTCTCACATTCCACTGCATGAGGGGTGTAACCATAGGTGCCAACTTCCGTGAGTGCTCCAGGGCTGGAGCGCCCACAGAAAAAAATTAGTAGGTACTTAGCAGCCGCTGGTAGCCAAGCTCCCCAGCTTGCTGCCAGTGGCCCCACTGATCAACTGTTCCCCCTCCCTCCCAGCACCTCTTACCCATCACGATCAGCTGTTCCGCGGCATGCAGGAGGCCCTGGGAGGGGGACGACCAGGGACAGGGCATACTTGGGGGAGGGGGTGGAAAGAGGCAGGGAAGAGGCGTGATGGAGGCTTGGGGGCGGGGAGTGGGAAGAGGTGAGGTGGGGGCTTGGAGGAAGTGGTGGAGTGCGGGCAGGGCCTGGGGCAAAGGGGGGGTCGGGCACTCCCCAAGTAGAGAGGAAGACAGCACCTATAGGTATAACATGCCTCTCCTCCTCTTATGGAACCAACGGAGGAGGAGAAGGACCTAGGAGTCCTGGTTGATCATAGGATGACTATGAGTAGGCAATGTGATGTGGCCGTTAAGAAAGCTAATGCGGTCTTGGGATGCATTAGGAGAGGTATTTCTAGTAGAGATAAGGAGGTGCTAGTCCCGTTATATAAGGCGTTGGTGAGACCTCATTTAGAGTATTGTGTGCAGTTTTGGTCTCCCATGTTTAAGAAGGATGAATTCAAACTGGAACGGGTACAAAGGAGGGCCACTAGAATGATCCGAGGAATGGAAAGCCTGTCGTATGAAAGGAGACTTGAGGAGCTCGGTTTGTTTTCCTTAACCAAAAGAAGGATAAGAGGAGATATGATTGCACTCTTTAAATATATCAGAGGGATAAATATCAGGGAAGGAGAGGAATTATTTCAGCTCAGTGCTAATGTGGACACGAGGACAAACGGATATAAATTGTCAGTCAGGAAATTTAGGCTTGAAATTAGACGAAGGTTTCTAACCATCAGAGGAGTGCAATTCTGGAACAGCCTACCGAGGGAAACAGTGGGGGCGAAGGACCTCCATGACTTTAAGATTAAGCTGGATAAGTTTATGGAGGGGATGGTATGATAGGATAATGGGTTTAGTCAATAGGTCAATAACGTGCCACACTGGTAATTAGTACAATGGGTCAATGTTGGGATATTGTTAGCCTTTTCCAGAGGGTCTGGCTGGAGAGTCTTGCCCACATGCTCGGGGTTCAGCTGATCGCCATATTTGGGGTCGGGAAGGAATTTTCCTCCAGGGTAGATTGGCAGTGGCCCTGGAGGTTTTTCGCCTTCCTCCGAAGCATGGGGCAGGGGTCGCTTGCTGGTGGATTATCTGCTACTTGAAGTCTTTAAATCATGATTTGGAGCATTCAACAGCAGAGTCAAGGGAGAGAATTAGTTCATGAGTGGGTGGATCGGCTTATGTGGCCTGCATCTTGCAGGAGGTCAGACTAGATGATCATAATGGTCCATTCTGATCTTGAATTCTATGGTTCTATGATTCTATGAAGCTTTATCTTTTTACTATACTTAATCTGAGCAGTTCCAACCATGCCCCCATACAGGGGCACAATCTCAAGAGCATGAATCTGTCCTAATTATCTCTGAAGAAGTCAGTACATCTCTACCCCGATTATAATGCTGTCCTCGGGAGCCAAAAAATCTTACCGCGTTATAGGTGAAACTGCGTTATATTGAACTTGCTTTGATCCGCTGGCATGCACAGCCTCCCCTGGAGCGCTGCTTTACTGCATGATATCCGAATTCGTGTTATATCGGGTTTCGTTATATCGGAGCAGAGGTGTATTAGAAAAAATTAAAGAGGAATATTTCCAGCTCTGTGTTTGATGACATACACATTTGAAAATCTTGGCCAACGTGGTAAATTTCACACAAAAGCTAGAAGAAATTCTTTATAGGAAACTCATTGCAAACAAGGAAAGAGAATAGCACTAAAAAAATATGAAAAAGTAGCACTTGAAAATCCAGCTGATGCTTCAGAGGACAAGCAATGTTCAATAAAGCAACACTAATGCCATTCTTAACTAAACCAATAGAGTGCTCAACTCACCTGTTGTACTAATGACCTTCTGTAGATTTTCTTGTTGTTTTTCATTCCCTTGAAGTGCTACTGAAAAATCAGTGACTGTAAAGTTTTCTTTAGCATCAAACCAGTCTTCATTTATTTCTTGATTTTTTCTGCAGTCTGCAAGACAGTTAAAGCATATACAGACACTCCCCAGGTTACGCAAACCTGATTTATGCAAATCCGCACTTACGGAAAAGGTTCTGTAAACGTTTTTTTTTGTGTGCGTGTAACTGTCGGGTATATGTTCCTGACTTACACAAAATTCGACTTACGCAAGGCATTCAGGAATAGAACGCTTGTGTAAGTTGGGGAGCGTCTGTACTAAAATTCAAGCAATGATATTGAGAATGCAGAGTTGCCTGCAGAAATGAGCACAAGGCTGAGAATTAGGGCACTAATCCTGACTCTGCCACTGACTCATATCTTCTCAGGCAAGTGATTTCACTTTTCTGTCTCAGTTTAATCCATAAGATAGAGAAAAAATTTTGTGTAACGTGCATCATGTTAGTTTCTTTTTCAAAATAAAGGAAGATATTAAAAATATTGGTTATGTTTAGGGCTGTCAAGAGATTAAAAAAATAATCATGATTAATCACACCATTAAACAATAATAGAGTATCTATCATTTATTTAAATATTTTTGGATGTTTTCCACTTTTTCAAATATATTGATTTCAGTTACAACACAGAATACAAAGTGTACACTGCCTACTTTATATATTTGCAAATATTTGCACTGTAAAAATGATAAAACAAACAGTATTTTTCAATTCATCTCATACAAGTACCACACTGTAATCTCTTTATTGTGAAAGCACAACTTACAAACATAGGAGTTTTTTGTTACATAACTGCACTCAAAAACAAAACAATGCAAAACTTAGCCTGCAAGTCCACTCAGTCCTACTTCTTGTTCAGCCAATTGCTAAGACAAACAAGTTTGTTTACATTTAAGGCAGATAATGCTGCCCACTTCTTATTTACACTGTCACCTGAAAGTGAGAACAGATGTTCACATGGCACTTTTGTAGCTGGCATTGTAAGGTATTTATGTGCCAGATATGCTAAACATTGGTATGCCCCTTCATGCTTTGGCCACCATTCCAGAGGACATGCTTTCATGCTGATGACGCTCGTTAAAAAAATGTGTTAATTAAACTTATGATTGAACTCTTTGGGGGAGAATTGTATGTCTCCTACTCTGTTTTTCCTGCATTCTGCCATATATTTTGTGTTATAGTAGTCTTGGATGATGACTCAGCACATGTTGTTCATTATATGAACACTTTCACTGCAGATTTGACAAAATACAAAAAAGGTACCAATGTGAGATTTCTAAGGATAGCTACAGCACTCGACCCAAGGTTTAAGAATCTGAAGTGCCTTCCAAAATCTGAGAGGGACAAGGTGTGGAGCATCCTTTCAGAAGTCTTAAAAGAGCAACACTCCAATGTGGAAACTACAGAACCCGAACCACCAAAAAAGAAAATCAACCTTCTGCTTGTGGCATCTCACTAAGATGATGAAAATGAACATGCGTTGGTCCGCACTACTTTGGATTGTTATCGAGCACAACCCATCATCAGCATGGGCGCATGCCCTCTGGAATGGTGGTTGAAGCATCAAGGGACATATAAATCTTTACAGCATCTGGCATGTAAATATCTTGTGACGCCAGTTACAATAGTGCCATGTGAACATCTGTTCTCACTTTCAGGTGACATTGTGAACAAGATGTGGGCAGCATTATCTCCTGCAAATGTAAACAACCTTATTTGTCTGGGTGATTGGCCGAACAAGAAATAGGACTGAGTGAGTTTGTAGGCGCTAAAGTTTTACATTGTTTTATTTTTGAATGCAGTTTTTTTGGTACATAATTCTACATTTGTAAGTTCAACTTTCATGATAAAGAGATTGAGTGAATTGAAAAATACTATCTTTTATTTTTACAGTGAAAATATTTGTAACAAAAAATAAATAGAAAGTGAGCACTGTACACTTTGTATTTTGTGTTGTAGTTAAAATCAATATATTTGAAAAAGTAGAAAACATCCAAAAAATTTATATAAATAGTATTCTATTATTGTTTAACAGCATGATTAATCTTGATTAATTTTTTTAATCACTTGAGAGCCCTAACTACAATCATTCTCCAGTACATAGAGAAAATAATTTAATTGTAGTAATATACTGACAAGAACATTAACAGGTAGGTAAAATACACGGCTTTTCCCTGTCACCATTTTCCCTGTTACACTATACTTAAAGGGAATCATTCTTCTAAGGCTTTTACATAACATTATTCAAGTTCAGTATCTTGAATAATGTTTGCAGCTACATAGAAAACATACTTGTGCATGTTTCCATTTCTTTGTTACATTACCCACAGATTGTATATCTGAAACTGCAGTGTGTAGTTGATTTAACATTAAATGACCCCTTAGAGAAAGGGCAGTAGAGTATCAATGTGGACATTTTATTCAAAGGTTTTGGGTTTTTACAAATTCACAATACAAATAACAAATACATTGTGCTGTTCCTTCTGAACTTTACTGTCAAATCTTGAATTAGATATATCTAACTTACCCCTTTCTATATCTTGAGCCTCATATTTTATTTCAAAGTTCTTGTAGGAAGGATAATGCTTATTCTGCCTGTTGTCAGTTAAACACATTTGAGGAGTGACCTATAAATAGGCTTGCATTAGTTATTTGTTGAGTAACAATACTTTTTTTTTTGCTTAAAATGCATAATTTAATATTTTTCCAAGTTTCACACTATAGATGCGCTAATTAGCTATAGAAAAACTTTTGCCCACTAATCTTTGTTCAAGATCTCAATCATTTTACATTTTGAAAGCAGTATTATAATCCCTTGGTAATATCAGTTGCATTGCATCCTATTGTTAGCACTCAGATATATGCTAAGAAATGCCAATTCTTGGATGCAGTGTAAAGATCAAAATTATATTTTATATACTGTTCTAAAAATATGTCTGCATAAAGAATAGGATTTAAAAATATTATTATCTTATAAGAAGGTTCCAAAGTAAATGTTCAGGAAACTCACTAAAGGTGGTGTTCTTTTCAGGCTGGAGGAAATTTCACTCTCTTGATGTTTTGACATTTCTAAGCCTGATTTTTCTGCCGCAGAACTAGAACTAAAAAATAACATGCGACTTTTGAAAATACAGTAACTCCTCACTTAACATTGTCGTTATGTTCCTGAAAAATGCAACTTTAAGTGAAACGATGTTAAACTAATCTAATTTTCCCATAAGATTTAATGTAAATGGAGGGGGTTAGGTTCTAAGGAAATTTTGGGGGGGCAAAAGGCATTATATATTGTACAGTACTGTACTGTGGTTTGGAAGTGCCCCTGGCTTACCCCACACAGACACAGCCTGCTGCAGGTAAGGATGCTAGGAAGCACCTTCACAGCAGCAGCAGCAGCTTCCCTGGAGAAGAACAGGCGCCAACTTTGCTGGGGGATGCTCCAGGCCTGCCTCTTCCCACCCCCAGTCCACCTCCTCTCCGGAGCATGCCACGTCCCTGCACCTTCCCCCCTGCTCCCTAAAGTCCTAAGGGCCGTCAATCAGCTGTTTGGCGATACTTAGGACTTTCTGGGAGGGAGGGGGAGGAGTGGAGAGGCAGTGCTTCCTCGCTCCTCCCCCTCCCTCCCAGAAAGTCTTAAGTGTCTCCAAACAGCTGTTTGGCAGTGGGGAAAGTGCTGGGAGGGAGGGGGAGGAGGAAGAGAAGCAGAACTTGTGCAATGCTCCCTTGTAAAGTCGCTGCTCTTCCACAGAATCTTACAAGCAGTGGACAGAGCAGGTAGCCAAATGACTTTATAAGGGAGCATTGCACAACTTTAAATGAGCATGTTCCCTAACTGAGCAGTGATGTAACTTTGAAACAACGTTAAGCGGGAGGACGTTAAGTGAGGAGTTACTGTAGATTATAAATTTTAATATAGTCTCCTGTTATTCAGTGTAATTTTCAAAATGGATGGTCTCTACCAACTCTTAGTAGATTGAAGACGAGGAAAAAATAATATATAAACATCAACATATCCAGTGTAAAAGATACTAAAAGTTTAATGTTTTAATACAGAATTTTAGAGAGAGAACAATAATTGTACATTTGAAGAGTCTATAAACATACTAGATATTAACAGAGAAAGAAAAAAAAAGTACAGTTTGTCCCTATTGCTAGGAATATTCTACCATTTAATTTAATTAAGATTTCTAGAAAAACAGCTGTTTGGAAGTTAAAATCAATTATTTGGTAATGCGATACATACTAAAAGAAAAATATCAATTCCAGGAAACATTTTAGAGGCCTTTCAGTCATCCACTGTAATACTACCTTACTGTCTTACCTACTTTTATTAATAGAATCACTATCCCTCTTATGCAAATATTTTGTATACATTTTGATGTAACCAGCAATTCTTTAAGTTGCTTATCTGCAGCTATATTTTTCATTTTAAGAATATATTTCATGTTACTCAGTCTGACTACATTTAACATGATTCAGAGAAAGTTTAAAAGTAGCTATGAGATATGATTTGCTTGATTTTTAAATTCTTTCTCACAAGACAAATAATTTTGCAATTAAACAGTAATACTGGAAGTTTTATTTCTCTTTTCCTTTTGTCCTACTTATATGAGGTCATAATATGGCAAGCATTTATTATTCTACTGCGGCATTCTTTTATGATACAGTATTTAAACTACTGACAAAAGAAAACTGGAAAATTATCTACATTGTCATAATATTTGTTTAAAGATAGAAAATTGATAAGCTGCACTATTGCAGATTTGTGTGTTATCCATTAGCTAAAAAACAAACTACAGCCAGTTCCATTACATCACACCATATTCCAATAGCTTCTGAGTGACATAATATGACACTGCTTGTGTAACCAAAAAAAGTAATACAGAAACATTTGCTGGTTCCATGTTAGAGACAGCACGAATAAAATTACTCTTAATTTAATGGGCTCACTTTAACCGAATGTTACTCAGGAACTTTTAATGATGCTTACAGGGCAACTGCCAGACTCTATACTTTTACATCTATTGTACCAGCTTTGTGTTGGCGTGTAGATATGACAAGAACACCATATATGTAACACTAGCCCTTTGTTTCTAGAGAGACAAGAAATATAAGTGCAGTTCCTGGAGCTGCTTGTTCATGGGGTCTGTTCAGATGAAAAACAGAATTTTTTAATCTTCACTGAAGTACTGAAACATTTTTCATAATTTTTCATTAGTTTCTGACAATTTTTGTTCTTGATTTCTTTTAATAATTTTAAATAAGAAACTTGAAACTGGTCTGTTGAACTTTATCTGTTGTAGTCAGAAAATTATTAGCGACATCTCCTTTGAAAACTATTTACACAAAAATTAGCGGAGAGGTCAATCTTGAGTATATTTAATACAGTGGATTTTCTGAAAATATTTATATTTAGAATCTGTTGCTGTTATTCTTTATAAATGAAAGTTTATCTTTCAGCAGCAGCTGAAGAATAATCTCCTTCAAAATAATTCAGAATTTATTTCAAAATGGTCACCTTCTCCCATTATTCTCAAATCTCTTTTTCCTCTTGAGAGGCCAGCCTTATTGCATCCTGTTTATCAAGCTACCTCCCTCACCTTAACAGTAAAGGAAGAGGGCAGTAGTTGTGAAGGTGGTGTGCACAAGGGATGGCTCTAGGAGTAATCTGGTAAACCACGTACTGGAAGGCTGATATACGTAGGGGAGGAATTAATGCTGTGGTATGTGGACTATGGTATATATGGCAGATGTGGAAATGATATGGTGTGTGACTATGTGTGAGGGAATAAACGCTATGCACCGTTGGGTGGCTTAACTTAACTTCCCTGCTCAGATGACGAAAAGGAACATGTACTGATCCGCACTGCTTTGGATTGTTACCAAGCAGAACCCGTTGTCAGCATGAACGCATGTTCTCTGGAATGGTGGCTGAAGCATCAAGGGACATATGACTCTTTAGTGCATCTGGCATGTATAGATGTATACAAGAGTGTAAACCATATCAATGTGGACTGTTTTCTCTACCCATCCCTTAGTTTCAGGTGGTCATGCCAGGAGGAAAGTATTTATGGTAATTAACCATTAGAACAATTCACGCAGGGTCATAGTGGATTCTCCATCACTGGCAGTTTGTTAATCAAGATTGGATTTTTTTTTCTTCTCATTTCTTAAAGATTTGTGCTAGTTCTAAGGGAATTATTTTGGGGAAGTTCTCTGGCCTGTGCTATACAGGAGGCCAGACTCAATGATCACAATGGTCCCTTCTGGCTTTGGAATCTATGAATCTATGTAAATATCTTGCGACACCGGCTACAACAGTGCCTTGCAAACACCTGTTCTCACTTTCAAGTAACATTGTAAACAAGAAGCAGGCAGCATTATCTCTGCAAATGTAAACAAACTGGTTTATCTGAGCTACTGGCTGAACAAGAAGTAGGACTGAGTGGGCTTGTAGGCTCTAAAGTTTTACATTGTTTTATTTTTGTATGCAGGTTTCTTTTGTATATAATTCTACATTTGTAAGTTCAACTTTCATGATAAAGAGATTGCACTACAGTACTTGTATTAGGTGAATTGAAAAATACTGTTTGTTTTTTACAGTGCAAATATTTGTAAACAAAAATAAATATAAAGTGAGCACTGTACACTTTCGATTCTGTGTTGTAATTGAAATCAATACTTTTGAAAATGTAGAAAATATCCAAAAATATTTTTAAAAATTTAAATTCTATTATTGTTCAACAGCGCGATTAATCATGTGATTAATTTTTTAATCACGCGATTAATTGCGATTAATTTTTTTAATCGCTTGACAGCCTTGCTTGTTACCCATTAGTGCTGCAGACAACGCATCTATGGAACAGTGATCTGGACTCCTTTCAGACTTGCACATTAACAACAGAACTGTCAACTATGTGTTGAATGGAAAAATCTTTATTACTGGTGAATATATGCAAGCCAGAAATAACACAGCTTGAATTTAAGATCCCAGATAGAAATTGAATGTTGAATGGTAGGGAAAATACACCTTTTTATTTGTAAATTGAGAAAATCTGAACTGAAGGTCATGAGGATTCAAACATAGAAAGCTACAATACCATTTGCATACAATTACTTTGCAGAGTAAAACCTCACTCAAATAAAATCTCACTGCCAAAAGTGCCAACCTGCTTTTTCAGCTAAACGGAGTTGAAGTAACAAGTGAAGTTCTTACACAAAAAAACAAAAATACTCACAATATTTATTTTGTGCTCACTTCTGGTCTATAACTTAATCTGAATATATAAATAAAAATTGTAATTACTTACTTATAAAGAAGGTCGTCTTTCACTAACTGTCAAGAAAACAAATGAACTCTGTTAGTTTTTAAATAAAAACGTTCCTACTTAAAGCCAAAGAATAACTTTTAAAAAAAACCCTACTGTACCTTTGAAGGAACATAAGAAGAAAAGATTGAGAGCAATTTTGACTCTACTGATAATGGGGGCAGTGAATCCAATGGTATACCCAGGACTATTTTTTCTCTCGTGCTTTCATATCTAGCATTCAGTTCTTCAAAAACAGACAACAAAGACGACCCTAGTTCAGTCTTGGCAATCTCACTTTTAAAATTCCTGAAAAAATATAAAAATGCACTTCAAATACCTAATAGGACATTCCTGTTACATTACTGCATCAAGAATTATCAAAAATATTTTATGGTGCCTCAAGATTTTTCATGTCCCTGCACCTCCCCCACCACATACAAAGAAATCTATTATTTTGAATAAATGTTAGCTTAAACCATCTTGGTCTTTTGTGATCTCTAATGCAGTTTTATTTGTGGACTTTCCTTTTTTACAAGAATTTCTTTTTTCTATATAGATATAGATTCTTGCATCTATATAAGTGTTATGGGACTCCTTCACTTTGCCCTTTGAAAGAATGCTTATTTTTAATTATTAAATTAAATTAAATAAAGTAAATCTTAATAAAAATAAATTTAAAAAATACAGTAGGACAATTTGTTTCCTATTTGTAAATTTGTTTTTTCATTAATACTCACCAATCCAGAGTTATTTCTGTGTAAGAACCACCCAAGGGATCAACTGGAGACAGTTGAACCTAATTTGTTTCCCCAGGGCACAGTAAGTGTATTAAAAGGCAGATTGAAATATACCTCCCTCAAAGATAACAAATGGATCTTAAATCACTTTAAACAATCTCCAAGAATTCCTCCGGGCTGGTGGGCATTTAGTTTAAGAGATTATAAATTGAAGATAAAACCGAACAATGTTCTATTTTCTTTCATGGTCTATCGACCTGGAGTCTGAAGTGGCTTTGGATGCAACTTCCTAAGATTTGTTTTTTCCAAAGGAAACTAAAAAATCATATTCCATCATGCAGAATCATACTGACCTTCACATGGGGCATCAACGGGACTGGGAGCTTTAAATCTACTGCACAGAACTCTTATCATTTGAGCTTACAAAGTAACTAGTAGGAACAGGCTGTTACCCTTCACGTGGACAAACCAGCAAAGGAGGATGAAACACAAACTTTGCCAATGGGTTGCAAAACTATTTGTTAGCACAGGAAGACTGTGAGGCTCAGGAATCACGGGTTCAATTCCAAGTTCTGAAGAGGAAGTATGATTTAGTGGTTATAAACTCTTTTGTCCCTGTCCCAGCCTCACTCCCAGCCTGTCTGACCCTTTCACTCCTAACTGTCCTCGGGATCCTGTCCACGTTCCCTCTTTTCTTCTCCCCTAACCACCCCCCTCCACTGCTCAGTATGAATCTGCACCTATTCATTCTTCCAGCTCCTTTCTCTGTCTCACTTGGCTTCTATTTCCCCTGTGCCTCTCTGTTCTTACCCTAGCTCTCACCCTCTGGGATTTGCATCAGGCTGCTTTCTCCTTTGTGCTGTCTGGGCACCAGCAGTGGTACAATGATAGCATAGTGCCAGTACCTGGCGCTACAGTGTCCACGCCAGCTCCTGGAAGGGAGCATGTTCAGTCACTCTGCAAAGACTTTCCTGTAACTTTGTTCTTGGAAACAAGTGAACTGATTTAGCAGAAATTTTCAAAGCACATGCACAGCCTGAGGCAAACACCTATTATGGAAAATTTCAGGCTGAATGGTTAAAGTATGACAAAGTGAAAAGCAACTGAAAACAGGATGTAATAATGGAAAGTGTCAGGCAATCTCAACTATATGCATCACTACCTGTTCCACCTATAATAAAGCAGTCCTATTCAGCAACTAATGCCCTTCCAACAGTACTTAAACAAAACACAAAATATTACTGCAGGGACAAATTAAATAAAGAATTAGGCCAATTATTACTAGCAATTTGAGCTCTGTGACAAACACCACCATCTTCTGATTGGGTCAAAATACTCTGATGTTTTGGCATTACACCCTAAGAATATGTCTTCAGCAGAACTGATTAACTGGTCCAGTGAGTGTATTTCAATATATATTACAACGACATGTGTACAAGAATGCATACAGTATTTTTCATAGCAGTGACTAATATTAATTAGATTTGGAATATTTTAATTTCACAAGATACTATCAAATAAGTAACACTTATTTGGTTGACGCGCAAATGGATTTTAGGAAAGCATTTGCTGTTGCTCTCTTTAGATTAACGAGAAGCTGGATTTCTTAAATTCTATCCTATTGAGAATATTACATATCTGTTTTATTCAAGAGAAATAAAATTAATGCATGCCTGTTAAAACATTCTCTTTCTTCCATAACAAGTCTGTAAATCTTCCAGCAGTGCTGATGACACAGCCAATAGTGAGTTCTTAGAAGCTGCAATTCTGCTTTTACAGCTCTCTGCAGCATCATCCTACAACAGCTTGATGAATAATTCTTCTCAATTTCTTTGCGAAGATGAAACATTCTTTAAAAGGAAAAATATATTATTGAATTGATTAAGCAACAGAATACTTCTTAATTTATTGTGTATGTATTATCTTGACATTTGTATAACTTTCAGAAAGTATTTCTGACTACATTTTAGAAGGAAAACTTGAAACTTAGAATCAGTTAATTCCTTCTTTCAACTAGCCAAATAGGAAATACAGTACTGCGCAGTATCAAGCATGGTGGCTTTCATGTTATATTGATCCCTAACTAAGAAGAGGAAATGGCACTACCACTCTAGTCATCTTTATGCAGAAAGTGCTGTCATAAAAATGATATGAAGCTCAGTGGGCTCTGTTAATCTTCAGTGCAAGCATTCTAAATAATGTTTTTGTTGAATTCTTAATTTGCTTATTCAGAGAACCTGAAAACTATTAAGTAAATTCTACATTTACCACTGAGCATCCAGAAATGCAAATATTTACAATTTATGACATACCTGTCAGGATTTTCTCTTAAATCTCTGACACTCAACTTATTTTTCAACTCCAAAGGATCCTAGAAACAATAATCATTTAAAAGAAAATAATTACACAATCTGCATTTACTGACATTGAAAGAGTTACAAATATAATTATTTTGTTTTAAAAACCAAGTTTATTTCATGTTGCTCAGTGAGCTTGAAATTACCTTAATTTGTGAATTCCATTCAGTTGCTGGGATTTCACTGTAGATACAATTTTCCCATGTCTCAGTAAACCATGAGGCAATCTGCTCCATACTGCCACCTACACATGACAAATCTGTATTGCAGGCAATACTTCTACAGGTCTCACTCTGCCATTCTTCAGACTTGATTTTGTTCATCATTGTTAACTTTGTGTTGTTTGCTTTAGATACCACAGAAGCATTAGCACTAGTAGCTCTGCTTGTAGTGAAACAAGCCCTAAAATCAGAACTTGCATCAACAGTCTGGTTAACTGTAACTTTATTATTACTTGTAACATTATTCAAGCATGTGAGGCACTTGATTTCTGAGTTAGGAAAATCTACTTGATGTCTGGTACTATTACCAGCATACTTATCTGTAACTTCTACACAAGACAATTGACCATCTTTCATTGGAATTCTGGGGAGTGCAAAAGAAAAATCTGGTTTCCTTTCAACAGTTTTCTGGCTGCAATCATGACAATCAGAATTAAATGCAGATAAAAATGATTCTTCACAACTACAAGAAATTGAACTGTCTGCATTTTTTATAGAAATCTGTGTGGATGTCACAGAAGATCTTTCCCATGGTAATACACAAGTATTTCCATGCTTCTGTAACATGCTGTTAGTGCTGTGACCATCTCTCATTTTAAACACCTTTTTTATAGCCATTTGTGATGACTGTGCAACACCACAAGAAGAAACAGCCTCCATCTTTTGTTGATTTTCTGAACTGCTCATGGAGAGTGACTTTTGATAAGCCCTTTCTCTATTCACAACAGTATCACTTTCAAATGAATTTTCAGCAAGCATACTATGGTATGTATCTTCAGTTTGTTCCTCTTCATGAGTTTCACATTTCAGGCCTTTGTAATCTATCAGTGATATGGAGTCCTGAGATGTTTTTGATAATTCTGGTATAGCTGCTTTATTATAAAACTCATCAACAGCACCATAATCCAAGGCAAAAGAACCATCATCTAATTTGCTAACAGGATTTTGCCCACCTATGGCTCCATCACATATAACTTCATAAAGTGGCTCTACCAACTCCAGAAATTCTGAATTTTGTGTCCTTGGAGTTTTAATTTGCATAAAAGGCATATATGAGGTATTCTGACCAGAATAATCTTGCTCTTCAGCACTGTGATACTCTAGTTGTGAGTCTTCATCTACATCACTCTCCTTGTAACTGAAATGCATATTGTTGCAGACTTTTCCCAACATACCAACTTCACTTTTGTCTTCATACACTTTGGAAATCCGCTCTCTTATTTTATTGTAAGTTTCAAGTTCTGCATCTAGTGATGAACTGAAACAAGCTAAGCTTTGATCTGGAAACTTTAATTCTGAGACATTTATGGAATATGCCTGGCCTGAAACAGAGCAGTTGATGCCCTCTGCAAGTTCACCGGACAGAGTATCAACACAGTCAATTTCATCAGACTTGTCTATAGCATAGGATGGCTCAGTGAAGACTCCTGTTTTATTCTTATCACTGATATTTTCTCTTTGTTCCATGGTCCAAGTATCAGATTTGTCTCTAGAAGCAATCAGCTCAAACACAGTTTCCTCCAATTCACTTTCACTATAAAATCTTGAAGTCAACAGCTTGTTTTTATTTATTGGTTTCTCACCTGATTAAAAATAAGAAGAGAAATTCAAAATTATCTATTCTGCACAAAAATGTCAATGTATAAAACATTTTGTCAGATAACATAGAAGTGGTATCATGCTGTGATCAACTATGTTGTGATAATAGTCAAGATTGTATGGTGTGTTCTCTAAAAACAGAAAATCTCCCTGAGAAGTCATCAGGTAAACCATGGAAAAACCCCAGAAATATTTGCTATTCTTACTTATTTTAAGTATAATAAAAACACATTTTATCTAATAAAATTCCAGGCATCACAACAATCCAGTTAGATGAAACACTGCTCCTTCTCTTATCACTCAGGCAAAGTAAACTTTCCATCTTCTCACTTTTCTCACACTTAAAACTTTTTAAGGCTCGGCTTGACAAAGCCCTGGCTGGGATGATTTAGTTGGTGTTGGTCCTGCTTTGAGCAGGGGGTTGGACTAGATGACCTCCTGAGGTCTCTTCCAACCCTAATCTTCTATGATTCTATGAAATATTTATTTCTTAGCTGAACCATCAGTTCTATTTTTATTGGTATACAGTGAGAAATTTACATCGTACATTACTGAAGTTGTGATATCATGAAAATAGTTTTGATACAGTATTGGAGTAAGGTTGTGGCAGAGGAGACTTCTGATACCCCAGAAACCATTTTAAATGAGTAGAGCTTGTCTAAAAAAAGGCAGGTAGAAGTGAAAGAGTGGAGTCCTATGTCTCCCGAGAACCAGGAATCCTGCAAGTGCTGACGGAAAGCCACCTCCTCATTTCAAGGATGGATATGGTATAATGTCCTACCAGCAATATATCTACTTGGAATGGAACTGCAAACTGTGAGAGGAGTTGGGATAGGTAAGTGGGAATTCTGTGAAAAGTTAACTTCAAAGAAACAAAATTACAAGTAATTTCTTGTTCCTTAAACATACAGTCACCAAAATATTCCCACTTATGACTCAAAAGATTGAAACACATCTCAAAATAAAACAATACAATAGGCAGGGGAAAACACAGCTGGAGCCAAATAGCCAGAGACTTTGCTGAAAAGTGGTCAGAGATCAAGAGCATTGGCTGCATCACGCCAAATTTCTCTTGGTACCACCTGTACATGGTGTTGAGGCGGGGGCAGTTTCACCTGGGAAGCTGGAATTTGAGGAAACCCAAAAATCTTCAGAGCTAAGGGGGAATCTCACATGTCTCTTGTTAGGAGCACAAGCCCAAAGAGAAGATATCCTGTAATTAGGGTGCTTTGCTTATTTATTTATTTATTTATTTACAGTATGGTGAACAAAAGCAAGCTTCTTAGAACTCGATGAAAAACTCCTGCAGCAAAAGGCTTAATCTCAACAGAGGGGAAAGCCACCCCACATTTCTTTTGAAGAGGCAGTAAATAGTCCAGTGTGCTTGGAACAGAGCAAGATTAAAGTGGCTATACCGCTGTTTCTGGCTCAATAGGAAACCACTTTAAGTATCATTTTGTCTAACAGATAGATTGTCATAAATGTCATAAGCTAACTTGCTAAACGTCATCTGAGCTTTGAAAAATATATATTTACCCAGGTGCAAAGATCTATATTGGTAGAAGGAATGAATCTGGATCTAGAAGACAGATTTGACCCTAACTTCTGAAACAAGCTCTGAAGAAGGGAAATGAAAGGTCCACTTGTCACAGCAAGTGAATCTAAATACCAGAATTGGTAAGCAAAAGTCGAAGTTATGAGAATGTGAGCTCTGTCCTGCATCAGCTTCCTGAAGATTAAAGTAAAAAAGGGATTGGTGGAACTTTATACAGGAAGTCATGACTCCCATGGATGAAAAATACCTAGAATTTTGATTGAAATTTTTATCTACACTATGTAATGCTATAAATTTTGATCTTTAGCACAAAGCCTAAAAATACTTTTTCAAAAGAAAAATACAATATTAATATTTCAAATATGGTATAGGTTCACTGGTCAGAGAGGCAGCTAATTGACATACATTTTTGTCGTCTGACTTACTAATCTCAAATACCATATATTTAATTATACTACATTATCAGTTACTTTAAAATTCCACCATGATTTTAACAATTTCCATCCCACCATCAACCTCAGCCTAGACCAAGCCACACAAGCAGTCCATTTCCTAGACACTACTGTGCTAATAAGCAATGGTCACATAAACACTATCCTATATTGGAAACCTACTGACCGCTATACTTACCTACATGCCTCCAGCTTCCATCCAGGATGAACCACACGATCCATTGTCTACAGCCAAGCTCTAAGATACAATCACATTTGCTCCAATCACTCAGACAAACACCTACAAGATCTCTATCAAGCATTCTTAAAACGACAATACCCACCTGCTGAAGTGAAAACACAGATTGATAGAGCCAGAAGAGTACCCAGAAGTCACCTACTACAGGACAGGCCCAACAAAGAAAATAACAGAATGCCATTAGCCGTCACCTTCAGCCCCCAACTAAAACCTCTCCAGTGTGTCATCAAAGATCTACAACCTATCCTGAAAGATGATCCCTCACTCTCACAGATCTTGAGAGACAGACCAGTCCTCGCTTACAGACAGCCCCCCAACCTGAAGCAAATACTCACCACCAACTGCACACCATGCAACATAAATACTAACCCAGGAACCTATCCTTGCAACAAAGCCCGATGCCAACTCTGTCCACATATCTATTCAAGTGACACCATCATAGGACCTAATCACATCAGCCACGCCATCAGGGGCTTGTTCACCTGCACATCTACCAACATGATATATGCCATCATGTGCCAGCAATGCCCCTCTGCTACATACATTGGCCAAACCGGACAGTCTCTACGCAAAAGAATAAATGGACACAAATCTGACATTAGGAATCATAACATTAAAAAACCAGTGGGAGAACACGTCAACCTCTCTAACCACTCAGTGACAGACTTGAAGGTGGCAATTTTACAACAAAAACACTTCAAAAACAGACTCCAAAGAGAGACTGCTGAACTTGAATTAATATGCAAATTAAATACAATTGACTTAGGTTTGAACAGAGACTGGGAATGGTTGGGCCATTACACTAATTGAATCTATTTCCCCATGTATCCTCACACCTTCTATGGGTCATCTCAATTATCACTTCAAAAGTTTTTTTTCTCCTGCTGATGATAGCTCATCTCAATTGATTGGCCTCTTACAGTTGGTATTGCTACTTCCACCTTTTCATATTCTCTGTATGTATAAATATCTTCTTGCTGTATATTCCAGTCTATGCATCTGATGAAGTGGGCTGTCGCCCATGAAAGCTTATACTCAAATAAATTTGTTAATCTCTAAGGTGCCACAAGTACTCCCGTTCTTTTGTATAGAGAACATTACTAACCTAATGAAAGCAGAATTAACTCACCTGGAGTTTTAGAAAAAGCATTATGATTCTCTAGAACAGGTATTCAGAAGCATTCATTGCAGTAGTACTAGTTCTCCAGTAATGACATCTCATTGCCCCTGGAGTAAGAGCAACTGCTGGACAGAGGGCAATAATACATAGGGGTTTGATATCAGAAGATTGGAGAGTGGTTCAAATATAGTGAACGGAGCAGTTGTTCCCGGATGAAAATATAAAGGGGGTGCTGAGTAAGTGATTCCCTCAGAAATAGCAGGCATTACAGACAACACCGGCACTATTGGTGAAATTGCATTAAAATAAAATGGACACGACATGATTTAAGATTTGTGGCATTTAATCCACACATGTGACCTGGTGACAGTATGCCAGCAACAGCTATATGCACAATGAATCCTGAAATGCAAACAAAAAATTAGTAAAATTTAGTAAAGTTAAAAACACTGGATTAAAGAAACTCAGTCACAAACTCTCATGTTCTACTTAAACTGGCACCATATTACTTCTTGATCATTTACATGTTTATGGGCATAAAACATCATTGTTAATATCTAGTAATTAGAAACACTCAGCTTTGACACAAAAACAAGAAAGGATATAGTATCTGACAACTGAGGTGGCAAAGGGAGAAGGTGGGGGCAGATTTCTGCACTGACAAAGGCAATCTATTTCTCCATTTTACTGTATTTTTGTTCACTGTATGATAATATCATTATTTCAGTATTATCTACTTCCTAAGGAAATAATGAATATATTTTGCTTACTAAAGTAAGGCTGTTATTGGTAACTGTTATTCCCCAAGAGATACAACCACTACCTAAATATAGAAACTTGAGCACACAAATGACGCCACACATTCCTTTTTACTTTATATGATGCATTATCAACACAAATATTTTTGTGGGATTTCTGTCTTTTTTTCCTTTTTTTATTTAATAATCTATTGTATTCATCTATTGTATTTCATCATTGTAAATCCAATGAAATAAGTAAATGCATAAGGCAAACAGAAAACTTTATACTGTTCAATCCGTTTGATCACCCACCCACTAGCTCATTTCAATATCAAATATTTACACAATAAATTCAGAGAACTTCATTAATGTAATGTTATGGTTGAGATTTTAAATATGAAAAGTCATGAAATTCTGTGTTATGTTTTCCAGTGCAATCATTTCTCAGCATCCTTGAACATAATGGCCCCAATTCAGCGCATCTTAAACAGGAGTACAACTTATTACCCACTCACAAAACAGTTAAATTTTGTTCATCAACTTTAATGCCTTAATTTTAGGGCTTAGTTACATTTACAGGTAAGGACTAATAGGTATATCTCCCAGTTCTAATACTTCAGGCTTTTCTGACTAGCACATTGGAAACAAATAGTAAAATTGTAGGAATGGAAAATAAATTATTTCCCCCATCCTCAGGACAGTAACTCAAAATCAAATTTAAAAGATTAACACAGAAAAGCAGGATCTTTAGGCAAATCTCTCATCCCGCATTAACCTCTGTACGATCTACAAAAAGCAAATTTATCTTCTGGGATTAAAAAAAAAAGTGACTTCTGAATGTCTGTTTTCTACTAACTCACTCTACATAACTACCAAACTAACATTGTCAATATTATGTGAACATGCAAATGTACAGTAGTATATATTTCAAATGAAAATCCAAGCCTTAAATTAAATTTGAGCTATACTTATAGCAGTGATAGTGTAAACATAGAAGAGGGAAATGTCTTTCTATTACTTAATCCTCTGAAAACTTGTGCTGCAATATCAGTTGTAGGTCCCTGCTCACTACGTTGCTGACTATACTTTTGTTGCAGCAACTGCAGAGGTTCAGGGTGGGCACAGACAGCTGCAGCGGCACAGGAGTCAGCAAATGGAGCTGTAAACAGGGGAGTTTGAGTGGGACTTCTGTTGGAGGAGAAGGTATTTGTATCTATTTGTAGTTATATTTGTATGTGTGGAGGCTGGTAGGGGCAGTGTGCTGGGAGAGAAGCTGAGCCCTGATTAGGGGATGGGACTTCTCTGACTAGGGATCCTATAAAGGTAGCCAGCCAGTCAGGTAGCGGCATAGACAGCTGTAGCGGCACAGGAACCAACAAACAGAGCTATAAACAGGGGCGTTTGAGTGGAAGTTTACAGGGGGAGTTTGGGGGAAGACTAAGAGGCAGGCAGAGGAACACACAGGCTACTGAAGGGAGCGTGCAGTGTTCTAGCAGTGTCTTGGTGCTTGTTGGGGGTTTGTTTTGCTGTCGGTGGCGGTGTTTTGGGTTGGTTTGTGTTTCCCAGATTTACAGGATTTAGGTGGGAAGCCTATGACAGATACAGAGACAGCAGCTGTAGTGACCGAAGCAGTGGAAGACACAATGAAGATGACTGGATGTGGAAGCTGTGGCATGTACATGATCCTGGAGGGGGTACCTGAAAAGAGTTTTGTCTGCATGAAGTGCTACCTGATAGAGCTGATGGAAGAAAAGATCCGAGGACTGGAGATGCAAGTGGAAACTCTGGTAGAGTGTAGAAGGGGGCTCGAATGGATGATGGAGCAGAGACATGATGAGGCTGAAGAGAAAAGCTCAGACTTGCAGATGGAAGTAGGACCAAAGAACTCTGAGGGGAGACTGCTGGGTGAGGAAAGTGGATGGTGAAAGCATGTGACTATGCAAACCAGGCAGAGGAAAAGACAGGCTAGTGAAGGAGCAATAGAGCTCAGGAACAGGTTTGCGGAGTTGGAAAATGAACAAGGAGCACAGCAGATGATCGCTGAAGGTGAGAGGGCAAGGAAGAAGAGAAGCGAAGCTAGCCCTATAAGGAGAGGGGATGAGTCAATGGAGATGACATCAAACATAAGCCCCAGGAGGATACGGGATGGGCTGCAGAGGATTGCAAGGGTGAATAGGAATCTAGAGGACTTGCAGCCAGAGGGAACAGGGGATAGACCGGAGAATCGAACTGTCACCAGGAAAAGGCAGGTCTAGGTGATTGGGGACTCCTTATTGAGAAGAATAGACAGGCCTGTAACCAGAAGTGATCCAGTGAACAGAAGGGTGTGCTGTCTGCCCGGTGCTAAAATATGGGATGTGGACCTGAGGCTGAAGAGAATTCTAATGGGAGTGGGAAAGAATCCGCTGATTGTCCTTCATGTGGGAACAAATGATGTGGCTAGATTCTTGCTGGAATGTATCAAGGGAGACTATCCCAGGTGGGGAAGACACTGAAGATCACCTGAGCCTCAATTTCCTTGAGTGGGACTCTGCCTGTTCCTAGAGAAGGGCAACAAAGGTGTGACAAGATTATGGTGATCAACAGATGGCTCAGGCAGTGGTGCTATAAGGAGCGCTTTGGGATGTATGGCAACTGGGAGGCATTCATGGACAAGGGACTGTTCTCTTGGGATGGACTTCACCTGAGTAGGGAGGGAAATAGACTTCTAGAATGGAGGCTGGCACAACTGATTACGAGAGCTTTAAGTAAGGAATTGGGGGGAGATGGTTGGGAGATGTCCAGGTAATCTCCATGCCGGATTTTAACATTGAGAGGGAAGAAAACGAAGCAAGATAGGATACCGTCGTGGGCAGAACGGACATATGGAGGAAGGGTACTGTAGATACAATTCTAATGGGTGATACTGGGGGTAGAACGTCTGGGCCTAATTGGGTAAAGAATGTGAGTGAAGCCAAACAGCAAGAATTAAGATGTTTGTACACCAATGCGAGGAGCCTAGGTAACAAAATGGAGGAACTAGAGTTACTGATGCAGGAAGTGAAACCGGATATTATAGAGATAATAGAAACATGGCGGAATAGTAGTCATGACTGGAGTACAGGCATTGAAGGGTATGTGCTGTTTAGGAAAGACAGAAATAAAGGCAAAAGTGGCAGAGTAGCATTGTATATCAATGATGAGGTAGACTGTAATGAAATTAGAAGGGATGGAATGGATAAAATAGAGTCTGTCTGGGCAAAAATCACATTGGGGAAGAAAGCTACTAGAGCCTCCCCTAAGATAGTGCTTGGGGTGTGCTATAGACCGCTGGGATCTGATATGGATATGGATAGAGACCTTTTTAATGAAGTAAATACTAATGGGAATTGTTTGATCATGGGAGACTAACTTCCCAGATATAGACTGGAGGACAAGTGCTAGTAATAATAATAGGGCTCAGATTTTCCTAGATGCGATAGTTGATGGATCCTGCACCAAGTAGTTGCTGAACCAACAAGAGGAGATGCCATTTTAGATTTGGTTTTGGTGAGTAGTGAGGACATCATAGAAGAAATGGTTGTAGGGGACAACCTTGGTTCGAGCAATCATGAACTAATTCAGTTTAAACTAAATGGAAGGATAAACAAAAACAGATCTGTGACTAGGGTTTTTTATTTCAAAAGGGCTAACTTTAAAGAATTAAGGAAATTAGTTAGGGAAGTGGATTGGACTGAAGAACTTGGGGATCTAAAGGTGGAGGAAGCCTGGAATTCAAGTCAAAGTTGCAGAAACTATCAGAAGCCTGCATCCCAAGAAAGGGGAAAAAATTCATAGGCAGGAATTGTAGACCAAGCCGGATGAGCAAGCATCTCAGAGAAAAAGCAGAAATCCTACAAGGAATGGAAGATGGGAATGATCAGCAAGGAAAGAAACCTTATTGAGGTCAGAACTTGTAGGGATAAAGTGAGAAAGGCCAAAAACCATGTAGAGTTGGACCTTGCAAAGGGAATTAAAAGCAATAGTAAAAGGTTCTATAGCCATATAAATAAGAAAAAAAAACAGAGAAAGAAGAAGTGGGACCGCTAAACACTGAGCATGGAGTGGAGGTTAAGGATAATCTAGGCATGGCCCAATATCTAAACAAACACTTTGCCTCAGTCTTTAATGAGGCTAATGAAGAGCTTAGGGATAATGGTAGGATGACAAATGGGAATAAGGAGGTAGATATTACCACATCCGATGTAGAAGCCAAACTCGAACAGCTTAATGGGATGAAATCTGGGGGCCCAGATAATCTTCATCCAAGACTATTAAAGGAACTGGCATATGAAATTGCAAGCCCATTAGCAAGAATTTCTAATGAATCTGTAAACTCAGGGGTTGTACCGTATGACTGGAGAATTGCTAACATAGTTCCTATCTTTAAAAAAGGGGGGAAAAGGTGATCCGGGCAACTACACGCCTGTCAATTTGACATCTGTAGTATGCAAGGCCTTGAAAAAAATGTTGAAGGAAAAAGTAGTCAAAGACACTGAGGTCAATGGTAATTGGGACAAAATACAACATGGTTTTACAAAAGGTAGATCATGCCAAACCAACCTGATCTCCTTCTTTGAGAAGGTAACAGATTTTTTAGACAAAAGAAATGCAGTGGATCTAATTTACCTTGATTTCAGTAAGGCATTTGATACGGTTCCACATGGGGAATTATTAGCTAAACTGGAAAAGATGGGGATCAATATGAAAATTGAAAGGTGGATAAGGAACCGGTTAAAGGGGAGACTACAACAGGTCGTACTGAAAGGTGAATTGTCAGGCTGGAGGGAGGTTACTAGTGGAGTTCCTCAGGGATCGGTTTTGGGACCCATCTTTTTACTACTGACCTTGGCACAAAAACTGGGAATGTGCTAATAAAGTTTGCGGAAGACACAAAGCTGGGAGGTATTGCCAGTACAGAAAAGGACCAGGATATCATACAGGAAGATCTGGATGACATTGTAAACTGGAGTAATAGTAATAGGATGAAATTTAATAGTGAAAAGTGGAAGGTCATGCATTTAGGTATTAATAACAAGTACTGTTATAAGTTGGGGAGGCATCAGTTGGAAGTAACAGAGGAGGAGAAGGAACTCGGCATATTGGTTTATCACAGGATGACTATGAGCTGCCAATGTGATATGGCTGTGAAAAAAGCTAATGCAGTCTTGGGATGCATCAGGTGAGGTATTTCCAGTAGAGATAAGAAGGTGTTAGTACCATTATACAAGGCACTGGGGAGACCTCATCAGGAATACTGTGTGCAGTTCTGGTCTCTCACGATTAAAAAGGATGAATTCAAACTGGAACAGGTTCAGAGAAGGGCTACTAGGATGATCCGAGGAATGGAAAACCTGTCTTATGAAAGGAGACTCAAAGAGTTTGGCTTGTTTAGCCTAACCAAAAGAAGGCTGAGGAGATATGATTGCTCTCTATAAATATATCAAAGGAATAAATACCAGGGAGGGAGAGGAATTATTTAAGCTCAGTACCAATGTGGACACAAGAACAAATGGATATAAACTGGCCATCAGGAAGTTTAGACATGAAATTAGACAAAGGTTTCTAACCATCAGAGGAGTGAAGTTCTGGACAGCCTTCCAAGGGGAGTAGTGGGGGCAAAAGACATACCTGGCTTCAAGACTAAGCTTGATAAGTTTATGGAGGGGGACAGCCTAATTTTGGCAATTAATTAGTCTTTCACTACTAGCGGTAAATATGCCCAATGGCTTGTGATAGGATGGGATCTGAGTTACTACAGAGAATTCTTTCCTGGGTGTCTGGCTGGTGAGTCTTGCCCAACATGCTCAGGGTTTAGCTGATCGCCATATCTGGGGTTGGGAAGATATTTTCCCCCAGTGCAAATTGGCAGAAGCCCTGGGGATTTTTCACCTTCCTCTGCAGCGTGGGGCATGGGTCACTTGCTGGAAGGATCTCTGCACCTTTAAGTCTTTAAACCATGATTTGAGGACTTCAATGGCTCAGATAGGTTTGATACAGGACTGGGTGGGTGAGATTCTGTAGCCTGTGCTGTGCAGGAGGTCAGACTAGATGATCATAATGGTCCCTTCTGACATTAAAGTCTATGATTCTATGAAAAAGGAATCTGAAAATGGAGGCAAAGATCCACGAAGAAGAATCTGCCTTAGGGCATGCCTACATGGAGACTATGTACATGGCGAACAGGGATGTAAATCTACAATGCTTTCACCTGTCGTGTGCTAAATTGCTGTGGGGACACTGCTCCAGTGCATTAAAAGTTCTGTGGTGCCCATTGTGTACTGGTGTTTCAAAAATACAAATACTAAGGCCGTGATCCTGCTACTTGTTGAGTGGACAGACCCCAGATTTCAGTGAAGCTCCACATGGGCGGAGCGGTCTGCCTGTGTAGAATGAATTACAGGATCAAGGTCTAACCACCCATTTCCAGTATTTTATGCTGTAGACAGTGTTGCCTTTAGATACAAGACCTTCTGAAAAACATAGGGAAAAAGCAACTCAATAAAAAGTCTTGAAAAATCTGATATTTAGAATATTTGGGAAAATCTAAGTGGCAACTATCAGGAAAGTCTCCCCTTCTGACATGGAAACCTTTTCAACATAAATACTATGTACAGTCTTAACAATAAATTTAGTCTCCCATGGCACTTCCAGAGAGCTGTATGTTTTCCAGATGTTTAAAGAAATCGCTTAATACTCCCCCCCAATTTTTTTTAAATGAGTAATGTACAAGACACTGGATAGCTCTGATGTGTGCTGCAAACCGACCTCCAAACCAAACAAAAAGCTAAAAACCCAAGAAACACAACCCCAATTAATCTGAAGCATACCGGGCACAACTTCTACATAATCAAAGAAATCACAACTGCCCATCTTACTTCACGCTTTCTAAATTTAGTCCATTCAGCTTTGTAACTATGGCACTCACATCATCCCCGCTGTTTCAACAAGCTGTTCAATATGTCCTAGTACAGTAATGTTTAGTGTTTAACAGTTATTAACTCCAAACATATTTTATTTTGAAGACTGAGATTCTCCAAATATTTGTCTCAAAGCAATTATTTTACAAACAGGCACATACTTATTAATTTCATTAAGAAATGTAATTTAGACCTTATTCCAAACATTTATTAGGTGTGGAACCCCATTGATTGTAATGCGGGACCCAGTCACACTCAGCAATTTGCAGGTTTCGGATCCAAATTAGATTATTTAACTGAAATAAAAGGATACTCATTATGAGTGCTGAAGGGGCAAAAATGCCACTGTTGTGTATTTATCTAGCTTAAGGTCTTACACAGCCCATTTTTGGAGTACCTGAGCATCTGAGAAGCTTTAATGTATTTATCCCCAACATAGGCAATGCTGTTATCCGCACTGGAAAGATTGGGGAGCAAGGCACACAAAGCAAGTCTAAACTACAAAAATAAGTCAATCTAAGTTTCATCAACCTATAGGCACCACAGTAATTAAATTGCTTTTGCATGTCCACACTATGTTCCGTAAAGAATTAAAGATAGAAAGATATACCCACCAGGAGCACTTGCACCCAATTAACTATCAGTGTGGGGCATTGTGGGACACTTCTGAAAGGCAGCAATAGTCAGTGTAAGCAACGCAGTATCTACACTGCATTAACCTAACTACACTGACCGAAGTGCTATGCCTCTTGCCAAGGTGGAATTAACTTGGTGTAGTAAGTGAATGACATCGCTGGGAGCGACATTTTAGGGCTTGTCTTCACTACAGAGGTAAGTTGACCTAATTTACACTACTCCAGCTACGCGAATAACCTAGCTGGAGTCGATGCAGGGTAGGTCGACTTACCCTGGTGTCTTCACTGTGCTGCGTCGATGGGAGACGCTCTCCGGCTGACTTCCCTTACTTTTCTCAGGGAGCTGGAGTACTGGAGAGTGCTCTACTGTTGATTTAGCAGGTCTTCACTAGATCAGCAAATTGACACCTGCTGCATCGACTACAGCAGCTTCCATCTCCCTGGTTGTAAAAACAAACCCTTAGTGTAGACACAAGCTGCCTTACGCTGACCTAAGTCTGGAGTGTAGTAGACCCCGCTGACTTTAGGACTTCTCAAGGCTACACAGGAAGTCAGTAGCAGATCTGGGAACTGAACACCACTCCCCCAATTTGCAGATGAGCATCCAACCCCTGGAAGCACATGTTGCAGGAATGGGTGTGGGGGGGGGGGGGCATAAGCAGGCGGAGAACATAAGAACAGCCATACTGGGTGAGACCAAAGGTCCATCTAGCCCAGTGTCCTGTCTTCCAATGCCAGGTGCCCCTGAGGGGACAAACAGAACAGGTAATTGTCAAGAGTCAATTGTCAAGCCCCTGTGGCCAATTCCCAGCTTGTGGCGGGAGGCGGCGGAAGAGGCACCACGGGGTGGATGCTGCAGAAGGGGTGCTGTGGGGGAGGGGGCACACAGACCAAGGGGCGGGTGCAGCAGGCGAGGGGAGCAGGCCAGAGAACAGGCGCTCCAGGGTGGCGGGCACAGACCCCAGGACAGGCACGGGGGGGAGCGCCCCAGGGGACAGAGGTGGGACAGGCACCTGGGGAGGTGGTAAAAGCACCCAAGGGCCCACCCCGAGGGGCAGCAACCCGGCGGGGGGCGGCACAAGCACCGAGGGGCGCACGCACAGACCTGGGGGAGGGGCACTACACTGGCCTGCACGGGACGAGCCGCCTCTCTGCCGCCAACGTCCAACGAACCCTTCACCCGCCCCCGGGTGCGGCGCGCGCCCGCCTATTCTTTATAGCCTCGGCCCGGGAGCGCAGCGCGCGACCCACCCTATTGGCTGGCAGGAGAATGGTTCTATCTCCTGATTGGTCATTCTCGTAAAGCGGCGGGAGGAGCTGGGCTCCGAGTGAGCAGCAGCTCCCGGCACGCGCCTGGGCCTCGCTTGGACCCTCCGCGCGGGCGGCGGGAGGCGCCCTGCCCCCTGCGAATGCGCCTTTAAGCCAAAATGGCGGGCAGCCCACGCAAGACACTGCGCGAAGGCTGACACGTGGGGGGAGGGGCATGCTCTAGTTCCACGTGTCTCTGGTGCATGGTGGTACTGCAGTCCCCTGACCCCGTGCAACTTGGGCTGGCTTCAGGGGCTGCAATTCAGCAAGACACATAAGCCCCTGCCTAAACCCCCGCTGAGCCCACTCAGCTGTGTACCATGGGGCTTGCCCTCAAGGGAAGGGAGAGCTGGGGGCGATGGC
The DNA here is from genome assembly GCF_016161935.1 of Mauremys reevesii. Lineage (NCBI taxonomy): Eukaryota > Metazoa > Chordata > Testudines > Geoemydidae > Mauremys > Mauremys reevesii. The sequence continues at coordinate 10,209,018 of NC_052633.1, read as the reverse complement.
CTCTGAACACAAGTCTAGTCCTATGCCCACAGGCGTGAAGGGCAGCTTCCATTTTTCATGCTGAAGCCAGGCAGAGTAATTTAAAAAGCTGGCACAGTTTAGTATTAGAAAAAAGGGAACCCTTTACAAATAGTAAATATTTATTTTTCAGTGTAATAGCCACTGCGGTGTCTTAGGTATTTACAATTGACACTACTGTATATTTAGAATGTTAAATTAAAATACTTGAGATTGATTTCATATGGATTTATATTACAGTATCAACAGTAGGCCTGTCAATATCATAGTGCCAGTATGCCACATGCTGTACAAACACACATTCCCTATACCAAATAGCTACTACTCTAAAATATGTAGCATGTATAAGGTGTGTTAATCTGTATCAGCAAAAAGAACAAGGAGTCCTTGTGGCACCTTAGAAACTAACACATTTATTTGGGCATAAGCTTTCATGGGATATAACCCACTTCATCAGATGCATGGAGTGGAAAATACAGTAGGAGGGGTGTATATACATAGTACATGAAAAGATAAGAGTAGCCTTACCACATCATTTGCAAACTGGACACCATCAATTTAGGCCTAAATAAAGACTGGGCGAGGATGGGTCATTACAAAAAACTAATTTCCCCCTACTGTTATTCACACCTTCTTGTCAACTCTTTGAAATGGGCCACCCTCATTACCACTGCAAAAGTGATTTTTCCTCCCTTTGTATTCCACTTCTCGTTGTTTTTACATATTTTAGAATATACCATTTTTATTTGGACTGTTTTATAAAATAATCTGTCTTAAAACTGAAAGTAGTGCTTCTATAACATAAGTGACATTGACAGGGCTGTGTAGTAAAACACATCCTTTCCCCATAGTATAGGCACCAGCCACACAAGCTTCCTCACACTGCCATCAATGTATCTCAGTCCCAAACACCGCTGCAGGTCAGATGGTCTCCATTAACCCATCAGCCAAGGCCTGAGTGAGGCGTCCTGGTTGGGCTCTTTCACTTTGGTTAGGATTCATGAAACAACTTACAGATGGTAATTTTTGACATCCCGGGGTCTGGGACATATTTGAAACTGTTTTTAAAACTTTTGTTCACTGAATGGAAAATTCTCTGTACAAATGACAGGGATTTCTAACACGTAAAGATAATGTTATAAAAATACTGAATTTATTTCAAGCTTCTTTTAAGAGGAATAGCATTTAGAAATGAGGAAAGGAGCACCACGTGAGCAGTCCGTGGACTAGTGTTTGGGAACAGTTAGCCTAGAGCAGGGATTGGCAACCTTTGGCACGCAGCCACTCCAGGCCAATGGGGGTGGCGGGAAGCAGCTGCCAGCACATCCCTCAGCCCACACCGCTTCCTGCAGCCCCCATTGGCCTGGGACAGCAAACTGCAGCCAGTGGGAACTGCGATTGGCCAAACCTGCGGACGTGGCAAGTAAACAAAGTGGCCCGGCCCGCCACGGTAAGCACCCTGGCAGGCCGTGTGCCAAAGGTTGCCAATCCCTGGCCTAGAGGGGGAAAAAAAAAAAAGACTATTCCCTACCAAACTTCAGAACAGTGCAGCAGCAGCTTTGTAGTAAATTTCTTATTGCATAGACTTGTTAAACATCTTTGTGAAATTTCTGCTGAAATATGGGTGCATGTACACTAAAACCTCTTTATACTGACTATTGCTGATCAATTCAAAAATACAAACAGGATGAACATTTTTCTTTCTGAAATAAAACGTGTATTAGGGTAGACTGGGATACTCGAGAGAGAGATTTTTGTTACCAATCTGCCTGGGGCTTTAGGTGATCAGGCTGAGGCTGCAGGATTTAAGAGAGGTGATGAAGGAGCAAATGCCAATGTTTACAAACACATCACACAAATACATGATTATTAAGGCTAAGGCTAGTCAATGTCTAAAAGGTATCATTTAGAGAATCATGTGCTAATTATTAAAGCAACACATTGGGACAAACTCTCAGACAAGTTTGTATTTGCACCTTAATTACTATCTTGATACATGGCTATTACATTGTCTGCTTACCAATGAATAGAACGCACAAGCATTTGCTTTATTTGGGTGGTGTTAGCTTTTCTTATGGCCGAATTCATTTTAGAACTACTGATCTAGTGAGAACTAAGATATTGCATGTTGGGAGCCCAAGGTGTCTGTCAAATACACATTGCAGAAGTGAACCCTAGCATCTCAGGGTATGTCTACACTACAAGACTATTTCGAATCAACTTAAGTCGAATTTGTGGAATCAACCTTACAAAGTCGAATTTGTTATCCACACTAAGGACACTAATTTGACTTTGTGAGTCCACATTAACGGGGCAAGCGTCGACTTTGGAAGTGGTGCACTGTGGGAAGCTATCCCACAGTCCCCGCACTCCCCGCTGCCCATTGGAATTCTGGGTATAGCCCCCAATGCCTGCTGGGGGGGAAACGGTGTCGAGGGTGGTCCTTGGTAACTGTCAGCATTCAACCGTCACTCCCGCCGGCGGGAAATCAGTTCACGCACTTTTCCTGTTATAAGTGACAGCGCGGACGCCACAGCACTCCACTGCGATCATGGAGCCCGCTGCGATCATAGCTGCACTTATGGCCGTTGTCAACTCCTCGCACCTTATTGTACACCTCTTCAACAGTCAGATGCTGAGAAATCGGGCGAGGAGGCTCCGGCAGCGCGGTGAGGACATGAAGTCTCAGACTGGCACAGACCTCTCAGAAAGCACGGGACGCCGCGCCGTGGAGATCATGGTGGCAATGGGTCATGTTCATGCTATGGGATGGTGATTCCGGGCCCGGGAAACAAGCACGGACTGGTGGGACCGCATAGTGCTGCAGGTCTGGGATGAATCACAGTGGCTGCGAAACTTCAGGATGCGTAAGGGCACTTTCCTTGAACTGTGTGACTTGCTGTCCCTTGCCCTGAAGCGCAAGGACACCCGGATGCGAGCAGCCCTGAGTGTGCAGAAGCGAGTGGCCATAGCCCTCTGGAAACTTGCCACGCCAGACAGCTACCGGTCAGTAGCGAACCACTTTGGCGTGGGCAAATCTACCGTGGGGATTGCTGTGATGCAAGTAGCCAACGCAATCGTTGAGCTACTGCTCTCGAAGGTAGTGACCCTGGGAAACGTCCAGGTCGTCATAGCTGGCTTCGCCGCGATGGGATTCCCAAACTGCGGTGGGGCTATAGATGGGACTCACATCCCTATCCTGGGACCGGCCCACCAGGCCAGCCAGTACATTAACCGAAAGGGCTACTTTTCAATGGTGCTGCAAGCACTGGTGGACCATAGGGGACGCTTTACCAACATCAACATCGGGTGGCCGGGCAAGGTTCATGATGCGCGTGTGTTCAGGAACTCTGGTCTGTTTAAACGCCTCCAGGCAGGTAGTTTCTTCCCGGACCACAAAATAACTGTTGGGGATGTGGAGATGCCTACAGTGATCCTCGGGGACCCAGCCTACCCGCTAATGCCCTGGCTCATGAAGCCCTATACAGGTGCCTTGGACAGTCAGAAGGAACTCTTCATCTACCGGCTGAGCAAGTGCAGAATGGTGGTGGAGTGTGCTTTCGGACGTCTCAAGGGGAGATGGCGGAGCTTACTGACTCGCTCGGATCTCAGCGAAAACAATATCCCCATTGTTATTGCAGCTTGCTGTGTGCTCCACAATCTCTGTGAGAGCAAGGGGGAGACCTTTATGGCGGGATGGGAGGTTGAGGCACATCGCCTGGCTACTGATTATGCTCAGCCAGACACCCGTGCGATTAGAAGAGCCCAGCGGGAAGCGCTGTGCATCCGGGACGCTTTGAAAGCTAGGCTCCTCAGAGAGCAGGGTAACCTATGACTGTCCAGTTGCTTTAAAGAGAAGCTGAACCTGGCCATGTTTCTTTACCCATTTACTGTTGACTCTCCTCTGCAGTTTCATACCCCGTTCACCCCGTTTGCCCCCTTCCAACACACGTGTAAAAATAAAGTTAATGGAGCATTGTTATTTAAAAACCTTTTCTTTAATAATGATTTTGCGTTAAAGGGTTGAAACAGGGACGCGGACTGTGGTGGGTAGGGTGTCCAGTGATGTAGAGACCGCTTCTAGACTCTAGGAATGACAGGCTACTGCTCCTACAGCGGTCTCTGGGGGGAGGACGGTTACAGGTGGGTGTGCAGGAAGGGGTGAGGGGTGTAGGCTTTGGGACGGAGTTTGGGTGCAGCCTCTGGGCTGGGGGTGGGGGCGTAGGAAGGGGTGAGGGTGTGTGGGAAGGGGGGGAGGCATAGGGTGTTGCGTGCTGTGGCTGGGGCTGAGGGTTTGGGGCATTGTAGAGGCTCAGGGCTACGGTAGAAGGGCAGGGTGAGGGCAACCTGCCTTGCCATTTGTGGATGGCAGGTGCTAGGACCCTGGGGCAGCAGACAGCATTTCTGCCGATAGCCGCTCTACTGTCAGGTAGGGACGCAGCGCATGGGGGGGGTGGAGACGACATGCCGAGGGAGGGGTGGCAGGTGGGTGCTGGGACCTGCTCCAGGCAGGGAATTGACGGGGCAGGGGGGAGACCCGCGTGGGCCAGGGCCCGATCCAGGCAGGGCCGGGGGAGAGACCCACCTCCAAGTATACCTGGAGCAGGGCACCTGCCGCCTATGAACAGAACATTAGAAACACCTCACAGACTGACCAGGGTGCCTAGTGACTGCACTCAGTGAGTAACCTGCTGTTGATCCTGCCCCCATGTCTGTACCCTGTTCATGGTGAATGTCCTATGCAATTACCAAACCCCTCTCCCCTCTTCACAGAAAGTCTTCAGCAAACAAACATGACAGAAACAGTAATTAACAGCAAACTACTTTTAATACTCAACACAGTAAAGGTAAGAACTTTTCAAAATCTAGGGACTCTGAACTTTTGGGTAATATAGCAGTCTGCTGTGGTTCAGTGACAGTTTTCACGGCCCTTGGTGCCCCTCCTTCTTGTTATTCTGGGTGAGGTGGGTATTGGAGTGTGTGGCAGGGGAGGGCGGTTGCAGACACAGTGCAGGGGGGCTCTGTCCTCCTGCCTGCGGTCCTGCAGAACATCGACAAGGCGCCTGAGCGTGTCCGTTTGCTCCCTCAGTAGTCCAAGCAGCGTTTGAGTCGCCTGCTGGTCCTCCTGACGCCATCTGTCCTCCCGTTCGCTGTGTGAGCACTGCTGCTGTGTGAGGTTCTCCCTCCACTGGCTCTGCTGGTCCGCCTCTGCTCTGGAGCAGCCCATAAGTTCAGCAAACATCTCGTCCCGTGTCCTTTTCTTACGCCGCCTAATCTGCGCCAGCCTCTGTGAGGGGCATGGTGGAGCAGGTCGGGATACTGTTGCAGCTGTGTGATGGGGAAAAGGGAGTGAATTGCTTACAAAAATACATTTTCTCAAAAATTAAACAGTCTACTCATTGTCTGTGAACCAGACCATGAACGGCACCTATCTCATGCGCACTCACTCAGGGAAAGTTTGATTTCTCTGCATTCGCTTTCTTTGCCTGGGGTATTGCACTGCAGACCAGACAAGCGGGGCAGGAAAGCTGAATCCGTGGAGCAGCCAGGCATGGTAAGCCAAAGGCTTTTGGCTGCTTAAAAGTGAATGTCCAGCTCCGTCCTCTTGCTGCAGGCAATCCTGAAAGCTAAAACTCTTCCCCTGTTCCACCCCCTCGCGGTTTTCCCTTGGAAAAGATCCCTGTATGCTGCCACTCTGTAGCCTCCAGCTACAGTGACGCTCTTAAGTGACGCTTCTTGTTGTTCTAAGGAACAGTGAAGCACTACCAATACTAATAGTACACAAATTACTCTACTTACATGCAGGAGTCTGCGCGCGAGATCACCCTGAGGAGGGTGTCACAGAGAGAGAGAGAGAGCGCATGCTGAATGAAAGCCAGCACAAGCCAGGGCCCTATGCTGCGATGCTCGTCAAGGCACTGGTCCCGGAGTACCAGCTGAGAGCGTGGCGCGGAAAAGTGTGCTACCTCGGAGCACCCAATAAGCCAGCTCTCCCCAGGAACCTCCTCCATAGGCTTTTCGACTACCTCCAGGACAGCTTCCTGGAGATCTCCGTGGAAGATGCCTGTTCCATCCACCTTCTGTTCGCCTAGTCTATTTTCCTGTTCTTTTAAGAAATAAATGTTAACATGTTTAAAGCACTTACCCACTGATCCTTCTCCTGATTCAAGGTCCGTGGTAACGGCTGTGGAGGGTTGGTAGGGGATCTCAGTGAGGGTGATGAAGAGATCCTGGCTGTCGGGGAAATCAGCGTTGTAAGCGCTGTCGACTGCCTCCCCCTCCTCATCTCCTTCCTCATCTTCCCCATCTGCGAACATCGACGAGGAACTGGCCGTCAACACTATCCTTTCGTCAGAGTCCACGCACACTGGTGGGGCAGCGGTGGCAGACCCACCGAGAATGGCATGCAGTGCCTCATAGAAGCGGCATGTCTGGGGCTGGGCTCCGGAGCGTCCGTTTGCCGCTTTGATTTTATGGTAGCCTTGTCTCAGCTTCTTGACTTTCACGTGGCACTGCATTGCATCCCGGCTGTATCCTCTGTCTGTCATGGCTTTGGAGACCTTCTCGTAGGTCTTCGCATTCCATTTGTTGGAGCGCAGCTCCGAAAGCACAGACTCCTCGCCCCACACACCGATCAGATCCAAGACTTCCCGGTCAGTCCATGCTGGGGACCTCTTTCTATTCTGGGATTGCCTGGACTCCTCTGCTGGAGAGCTCTGCATCGTTGCCGGTGCTGCTGAGCTCGCCCCGATGTCCAACCAGGACATGAGATTCAAACTGGCCAGACAGGAAAAGGAATTCAAATTTTCCCAGGTCGTTTCCTGTGTGGCTGGTCAGAGCATCCAAGCTCGGACTGCTGTCCAGAGTGTCAGAGTGGTGCACTGTGGGATAGCTCCCGGAGCTACTAAGTTCGATTTGCATCCACACCTAGCCTAATTCGACATAGCCATGTCGAATTTAGCGCTACTCCCCTCGTCGGGGAGGAGTACAGAATTCGAACTAAAGAGCCCTCTATGTCGAATTAAATGGATTCGTGGTGTGGACGGGTGCGCGGTTAATTCGAATTAACGCTGCTAAATTCGAATTAAAGTCCTAGTGTAGACCAGGCCTCAGTCTTCATTAATAATTTTATTAGAATGGGAATTTGTTTCTGAGTAAGACCTTCAGGATCAGAACACTAGCCATTACTATTAACATATTTCTATATCTCTGTGTGGTGATAGTGCCTACAGAATATGTTTTCCCCCTACTATATGCAGTACAGAAAGCCAGATATGTACAGCAACCGGCACACATACTGTAGGGTCCTCAAGGACTACATTTTTGCACTGTATGTAAAGCAATTAAAATTGAGATAGTAGAAGTATTTGACCTGAATTACATTTCTGTATACTATATATAGCAACATTATAGATATGAATTACAAAATATACCTTTCCTCAATTATATAGGCTTAAAGGTTAAAAACCTACATTGCTCTGGCAACATCAAGAATTGTTTCCCCTGTTTAGTAGGAAGAACAAAGAATCAGTGACTTGTCAAAACAAGACATTGACCTACGAAGTCAAAAGAATAAGAAAAGTAGAGTAGGAAAGGAGGATTTCAATCAGCTGACATGACTGTGTTAGGTCACGTCTGAGGAGCTAAACACTAAAAATTTAACAAGCATTTTACACAAAGCAGTGACTATGAAGACAAGATGTTATGATGGTAATTTGTATACGTTCTTATACTATAAATTACCAAAGTGCAAATTATGCTAAATTTAAAGCCACTCTACCTTTGGCCCTTCCCTTTACATTACTCTTGAAGCAAGTGTGTCTCCAATAAAATTGTGCCTTACACACACATCCCTAATCTCACGTGAAAGACATCAATCTAAAATAGGAAGGCATTTACTGGCATTAGGACCTCATACTGGTTTAATGTCATTAGTTGGGTTATAATGGAGAAAAAAATATACCAATTGAGAAAAATTGTAAGAGGAAGGAAAAAAGGCAAATACTGCATTTTCCAGTTAGTTACATTTTAAAACTGTATATAGGTAAATTGGGATACCTTTATGGCCAGAGCTAGATGAAAATACAAAGTTTGCAAGATTTTGGTGAATAAAAATTACCTGTGTCTATACAGGACCCTTTTGGATGAAAAGGAAAAGCGAGTAGTGGCTTATATACGAAATGTGATGAACAAGTGATTATACCAGACTCTGAACCACATTACCAGTTTAGTTCATCCAGCAGAATCAATGTTGTTCTAATTCTGGGTATTTCCCAAGCTCAAGCTTGCCAACTCTGCCTCACTGTACAGTGGTGAACAAGCATCTATAAAAGAACTGGACTGATGCCTTCACACCTATTTATGACAAGTTTGAACCCTGGTTCTCTCCATATTTCAATCAATTTGAAATAAAAACCACAGTTCTCATTGCAGTGGTCTGTAGGAGAGCTAGCATTTTACATGTTTTATATTTACATTCAGAGATAGAAACCCTTATAAATGTAAACTTTAATTTAAATGGAAAAACTTATGTTCCTGTACTTTGTATGTCTGGTTAAAGAAGAAACACCTACATTTTCCAATACAGACATTTGTCATGATAAACCCTCCATAAAAATGCCCAAATAAATAACATCAGTTTCTGCTTATGGATCTCCAGATCAGTTCAGGTCTGTATGTTCTTGTTTTTCTTAACAGAAGAACTGACTTTAAAAACCATTTAAGTTAACACATGCCATAGTTTTTTAAAACAATAAAATTAAACATTTCAAAACAAAGCAAAGGACAGCAAATGTAAATAGAATTGTTGGAACATTCATTCTGATTCTGTAATGAGCTGCCACATGGAGTCCCAGGGAAGTCAGCAGGGCTGTGTCCACGCTGCAGCTGGGAGCACATCTGCCAGCCCAGGTAGACAGATTCACACTAGCTCGGCTGGAGCTAGAATGCTAAAAATAAGTGTGGATGTTGCAGTTGTGGTAGAGACTCAGGCTAGCCACCCAAGCTCAGACGCAGGACATTGGGTTAAGAGCCCAAGCTACTGCCGAAGCCACATGTTCATACGCTATTTTTAGCACACTAGCTCCAGCAGGTATTTCTATCTGGGTTAGGAGGATCACTTCCTGCTCCAGTGTAGACATACCCTTGAACTCCAACCAGATGCACTGGCTTCCCCGCGGTTGGAGCCAATGTTGTTACCACCATTTAAAGCCGTGTTAGTGTGCATTCTTCATAGGAAAATAAACATTAATGTGCTAAAACCAATTAATTTTTTCCCCTTACAACTAAACCTTGGTCATACTGAGATTCAGAGGGATCAAATTATGGTTTGGATATTCAGCTAGTTTATCACACACTGAAAGATTTCTTAGAGGCATAAGCATCCAGGTTATGAAATTTGCATTTGACTTCTGTCTGTGATAAAGAGATTAATGCACATGGATACAAGATGAAAGTTCCTTTAAAAAAAATCACAGCACTTCCTGATGAACAAAGTATGTTTACATTTTTTGGCCCAACCCTTATTGTTACCGATTTTTCTCCTGATTTTTGCCACAAGACAGTATTTTCACCACTACCACAAGAAGATATGCCAAGCAGCAATCAACCACACAACTTAATCCTTTAATAAAATACTATGGCATGTTTATTTTAATAAAAAACTTCATTGTATTTTGCAGACACTAGAGGCTCTATACACCAGAAATTAGAAAAGTCACAGAAAGTTGCAAATCTGGTTTCTACATCTAGTTTGAGGTATTCAGCAAGAAACCTGGCTCTGCATCTGAAGAGTCTTTCCATAAACGCCCAGTTGGAGGTGGAGATTTCATTTAAAGGAGTCCTTTTACCCACTATACAGCTCTATATCTGATTGACAAGGGCAAGAAATTATGGTCTAGGTATACTTAATCCTGCTCAGTGCAGGGGTATGGCATCTTGAGGGCCTTTCCAGGCCTACATTTCTCTGATTTTTCTAGGACCACAGAAGCCTCCTCATCCCAACTCCCTCTTCCAAACCACTGATCTACTCCTTCCCACTGATGGTAAGCCAGATGCCTGAATTCATTCAGCTGGAACGAGGAGTGTTCCTCCTCTAGCCAGGGAAACACATTTTTATCTGATCTTCGAAGGTAATTAAACACAGAGATCAGCAATACTTCCTTTAGTGGACAACAGCTGGGTCCTGCATTCTAACGTCTAAATATGGAGGGAGAAGCAAGAACAGTATGTGGACCAGAAACCTAAAGCTGAGGTTAAGGAGAAATTTGGCCTCTTGACCCTGAATTTGGCTTAGTACGTGGCAAGCAACAGAAGTGAAGGGAGTCTAGGAGAGTCAGCATTCATGGAAAATTATTTCTGTTGAAGAGATATCTATCTAATCTTATATCTGGAACAGAGTTTTGTACAATAATCATCTGCTTTCCTTATGTACTACAAACTTTCTCTGGAACGGGGACAAATTGCTGGGATTTATTTCTCAGATAACTGCTTTGAATCCAACATTATAAATCTTTTCTAACGAAGCAGAGCTGTAATGCTAACAGTCACTAGATTGTAAAAACTGCCGGGGATATTTGAATTGGTTAGGTTTTCTTTTTCAAGTGGAAAATTGTTTTGTAAAATACCCAAGGAACAGTTTTGCAATTACAAAACTTGTAGAAAAATCTATGTAGCAATGTATTCTAAAGTGCTTCTTTTCTTCTCAGCTACTTATCAAAAATTAGACTGGTAGATCTTGTGTAGAAGCACAGAGATTCCTAACAGCTCAAGTACTGGTAGGTGATTTCTGATGCAGAAGAACCCTTCACACATTTTGTTTAAACCAATGATATTGCTTTGACAACTGCAGTGAAATGACGTAAGTGCAATCCACCTTTTTTTAAAACATGGCCTTACTCTGCTTTATTTATGCAACATTATTACATCCTTTAAAAGAAGTAGTTTACTTCAATTCCAAATATAGGGATTAAATAATACACATAAAAAGCTGTAATTCAGTGAAGCTATTGCCTATTCACCCTGAAATAAAATAGTCTTATGATTGAACTGGTGCAAAATTCCTTCCAAACACCTTTGTTTTATTGGCAAAGTCATTTAAGGTCACTTTTGCTTCCAAGACCATCGTCTTCCATGGTTTCCACTGAAGGAGTTTTGCTTTGTAATGGCTTGTGGTTCCACAGTGTTTTGTTAATGAACAGCCTACTATGAATATACTACTGTAGTCACTAAATTGAAGATTCTGCCATGAGAAGTCCAAAATTACAGCTCCCCTCCTTCCCCCCTAAATTTCAGCAAGACAAAATTCAAGTCCCAGTTTAATCTTTATTTTGAACACCATTTTAAATGGCAAAAAATGGCTGCTGTGCTTTTCGGGATGAAGAACTAACACGATGCCCGGTGTGCTTGTTAAATGGTATACAGGTACTGTACTGCAAACGTACCAAACATACAGTGTGGAAAGGCATCTACAGGCACAGCCATTTGGATCAGCTACTCCTATGTATATAGTGCTGCAGGATTGAATCTGCGTAGAGAGAACCACAATTTGGTGGCATGTAGCAAATGAGTGCATGTGTTTGGGGTTGTTGGTTTTTTGTTCTCAGAAGGCATGATGATAAAGCATCCCAAACAGCAAAAGACAAGAATCTCCAATGTTGTTCTCATTCCATCAAGTAGTAGTTTTCAGTGAAAGCTGGCTATTATTGCTGAGATAGTAAAGCACTTCGATTGGCCTTCATCTTCTCCAGCCGTTTCACTAGATGACCATTGCTAACTTCGAGCTCTTCAGTTTTATCCAATGCTGAGCGAAGCTGAAAGGAAGAAGCAAAGGAAAAGCCATCACTAGCTTTTGAAATGTTTTTCCTTTCTCAAAGAATGTGGCTTGGGTGTTTTACCAACACTAATTCTATTCTGATTTCCACATTGCTGCACCTCATTACAAGAACAAGCAGAAGGTCCTGATGGATTTTTGACAAGTTCTGACAAATTAAGTAACTGCCTGCACCATTACTTTGAAAGCCACACAGTGCATTTTATTCATAAGACATTTTTCCAAACTAACATGCCTCAAATTCGGACCATCCAAGTGTGATGGTCTATACTATTATAGGTCACCTCTTTTACAAGACTATGATAACTTCTGTACGAAGTATGACTTGTGAGGTATCATTTTAAAAACTCATAATCGGCTGAACATTATCCCATTGAAATATGTGTAGCAATACTATATGTGAAGTTATGAGATTCTACTGTATAATTGCTACTGAAATATGTTGCAATTCTGGGTAACACCCACAAACCAGTTTTTCAGAGACAAAGACACTGACCCCAGCCAGGTGTTAAAAAACCATCAGATACTTATGTGGCCATTCTCCAACGGGGAGGGGGGAGATGTGAATAAGCAATTTACATTGAATCACAGGAACATTTCAAACCTCATGTCCACAATAGACTGTGTCACCATGACTTAGGAAGGCTATTTCTAGCATAAGAAATTAAGTTATAAAGGGGGAGGAAAATGCTTGAGTTCACCTCTCCTTCTCCCATCTCTCTGATCAGGACATTAATGAATCTCAAAGAACTGAACTAAGGAGGGAGTGGTCCCAGGCTGCAAAGAGACCCAGCATGTGAAATTGACAACAGTGTATGGTAAGACAAAACCTTTGCTTTTAAGTTCAGTTAGCTTTTTACGCGAGGTTTTAGCTTGCTTATTATTCTTTTATTTTCTTTTGTAACTAAATCCCAACTTTTATGTATTATCACTTGTAATCACTTAAATTCTATCTTTCTGTAATTAACAAATTTAGCTTATTGTTTTATCTTACCCAGTGTGTTTGGATTAAAGTGCGTGGGAAACTGTTTTTGGGATAAGCCCTTATCCTTTACCTTTGATGAAATTATGGACTTTCTATGAGCTTGCATTGTTCAATAGTGTGCTGGATAGTACAAGATGCACATTTTTGGTGGAAAGTCTGGGACTAAGAATTTGTGGGCGTCGCCCTGTATTAATGAGTGACTGGTCAGAGTGCTCATGTATTTAGCTGGGAGTGAATTTGAACGCTGAAGGCTGTGTGAGCAGGCGAAGAGTGGATGTTCTGACAGCACGGCAGCGTAAAAGGCACCCCAGCCTAGAGTTAAGGAGACACTGCTGTTCAACTCTCATATTCTACCCTGGGGAATGTCACACAAGCTAAATAGCTTGAATTTCAGAGGTGCTGAGCAAACCTCACTCTCTCTCAAGTCAATGCGAACTCCAAGAGGAATAGTATGTGTTCAGCACCTCTGAAATTCAGGCCATTTACTTAGGTGCCTGAAGATTATTACATTTGCTTACTATATATTTATGGTAGCACTAACTTCCCAAAAACTCATGAAGGATAGTTTCTGCTCCAGTGGTTTCACACTATAAGAACAGACAGGTAGAGAGTGCTTTGGCGAAAAGGAACAAGTCATTGATTCATTATAGGCAGCATGGAGGAAATGGGTCTTTTAAGGCCTGGTCTACACTAAGGGGAGGGGGTGTCGAACTAAGGTACGCAAGTTCAGCTATGCAAATAGCGTAGCTGAACTCGAACGACCTTAGTTCGAACTACTCACCCGTCCAGATGCCGCGGGATCGAAGTCCGTGGCTCCCCCGTCGACTCCGCCACCGCCGTTCGTGGTGGTGGAGTTCCGGAGTCGACGGGAGCACGTTCGGAGTTCGAACTATCGCGTCTAGATTAGACGCGATAGTTCGAACTCCGAGAAGTCGAACTCTACGCGTCGACCCGGCAGGTAAGTGTAGACCTACCCTAAGAAGGCCTTATGTCGACAGAGTCAGGGCACTGTGGATGAGGTTGCACCATGCAGAAAGGGGCCACAATGAAGGCGGAACAGAGGTTATTGTGTAAGAAAGTGACAAATGAGCAGACAAGGGCTAGAGTATAGATGGACTGGAGGGGTGGACAATATGAAGCTTGACAAAAGAAAAGTAGGAAGGGGCAGAATTATACGGAACTTTGAATGTGATGACAAGATGTCTAAATTTGAGGTGATCATGTGTGGGGAGCCCATTGAGGGACCTGATCAAAACAACAAGCAAGGAAGACTAGTTCAGTAGCTGCAATGTCAATCAGTGTAAGTGCTTGACTTTAAGCACCAAACATGTAAAGTTACTTGTGTGGCCTATCTTCTAGGTCCTTTATTGTTGATTCTGTGTCACTGTGGTTAAATAATGAAACGCAATCTCTGATACCCCAAATGCCAGTATTCCCAGCTTCCCACTAATTTCTCATTTACACATCCCAATAAGGTCAAAGATTTGAAAGTACAAAAACAGAAGCTGTAATTGAGAACTGATTCTTAATGACATTAGTTAAAGGACATGTATGCCAACACTTGTAACTGTTTTTATAGTACAAACACCAATTATTCAAGTCTTATATATGCTGACTCAAATGGACATTTGGATTTGACACTTACAAATTACACTGTCATTGAAGTAGAACTGTACTGAAGGATACAACCTAACACGAGAGCTCCATAAGAAAAGACGGTTACTCACCGTTGTAACTGTTGTTCTTCGAGATGTGTTGCTCATATCCATTCCATGTAGGTGTGCGCGTGCCGCGTGCACGTTCGTCGGAGACTTTTACCCTAGCAACTCAGTGGGTCGGCTGGGCGCCCCCTGGAGTGGCGCCACTATGGTCGCGGATATATACCCCAGCCGACCCACCCACTCCTCAGTTCCTTCTTGCCGGCGACTCCGACAGTGGGGAAGGAGGGTGGGTGTGGAATGGATATGAGCAACACATCTCGAAGAACAATAGTTACAACGGTGAGTAACCGTCTTTTCTTCTTCGAGTGCTTGCTCATATCCATTCCACGTAGGTGATTCCCAAGCCTTACCTAGGCGGTGGGGTCGGAGTGAGACGTGATCGAGTGTAAAATTGCTGAGCCGAAGGTGGCATCGTCTCTAGACTGCTGCACCAAAGCATAGTGTGAGGTAAACGTGTGTATTGAGGACCAGGTTGCTGCTCTGCAGATCTCCTGGATCGGCACGTGCACCAGGAAGGCGGCCGAGGAAGCCTGAGCTCTCGTGGAATGGGCGGTGAGGTGGCCCGCCGGAACATGGGCCAAGTCATAGCACATGCGGATGCACGCCGTCAGCCACGAGGAAATCCTCTGAGTGGAGATAGGGAGGCCTTTCATACAATCCGCTACTGCTACAAAAAGCTGAGGGGACTTACGAAAGGGCCTTGTGCGATCGATGAAGAAGGCAAGTGCCCTGCGGACATCTAGGGAACGTAAGCGCTGCTCTCGGGGAGATGAGTGAGGCTTTGGGCAGAAGACCGGGAGGAAGATGTCCTGATTGGTATGAAAGGCCGAAACCACCTTAGGCAGAAAAGCGGGATGCGGCCTTAGCTGCACTTTGTCTTTATGAAAGACCGTGTAAGGAGGGTCTACAGTCAGGGCCCGTAGCTCGGAGACCCTGCAGGCCGAAGTAATGGCGACCAGAAAAACCGTCTTCCACGAAAGGTAGAGAAGAGAACAGGTTGCCAGTGGCTCAAAGGGCGGTCCCATGAGCCTGGTAAGTACCAGATTGAGGTCCCAGGTTGGGGCGGGGCGACGGACCGGAGGGTAGAGGCGTTCCAGCCCCCTGCGGAATCTAATGACCACCGGGTGAGAGAACACTGAGTGTCCACGTTCGCCAGGGTGGAAGGCGGATATGGCCGCTAAGTGCACTTTCAGGGAAGAAATAGCAAGGCCTTGTTGCTTAAGGAACCACAGGTAGTCCAAAATGACCTGAACGGGAACCTCCATGGGTACCAAAGTTCGTGACTCACACCATAACGAGAAGCGCTTCCACTTGGCCAAGTACGTGGACCGAGTGGAAGGTTTCCTGCTGCTGAGCAAGACGTGCTGCACAGGGGCGGAGCAGCATAGCTCAGAGGCGTTTAGCCACGCAGGAGCCATGCTGTGAGGTGGAGAGCGGGGAGGTCTGGGTGGCAAAGAGTCCCGTGCTCCTGTGTTATGAGGTCCGGGCGGAGGGGGAGGGTGATCGGTGGAGATACCGAGAGGCTGAGCAACGTGGAGTACCACGGTTGCCTGGGCCATGCTGAGGCAATCAGGATCAGATGAGCCCTGTCCTGCTGGAGCTTCAACAAAACTTTGTGGACTAGCGGGAAGGGGGAAAACGCGTAAAGCAGGTGGCGCGTCCACTGGATGAGGAACGCGTCCGAGATCGACCCCGGTGAGTGGCCCCGGAACGAGCAGAACGCGTGGCATTTCCTGTTCACCCGAGTCGCAAAGAGGTCCAGCTGGGGAAAGCCCCACTTGCGGAAGATCGAATGGATAACGTCCGGTCTTATGGACCACTCGTGGCACAGGAAGGATCTGCTCAACCGATCCGCGAGAGTGTTCCGAACTCCCGGGAGAAAGGAGGCCCCCAGGTCGATCGAATGAGTCAGGCAAAATTCCCACAAGTGGATGGCCTCTGCACAAAGAGGGAAGGAGCGAGTCCCGCCCTGCTTGTTTATGTAGTACATGGCCGTTGTGTTGTCCGTAAGGACGGAGACACAACGGCCGGACAGAGGCCTGCGGAACGCCTGGCAGGCTAGGCGAACTGCTCTGAGCTCCCGCACGTTTATGTGGAGGGAGAGCTCCTCTGGTGACCACAGGCCCTGGGTGCGCAGATGACCTAGGTGGGCTCCCCAGCCGAGAGAAGACGCGTCCGTCATCAGGGACAGCGTTGGTTGGGGCGGGTGAAAGGGCAGCCCCGCACAGACCGTGGAGGGGTTCAGCCACCAGTCGAGGGAACGAAGCGCACTCAATGGAACGGTGACCAGGGTGTCTAGCGAGTCTCTGGCCGGGCGGTACACCGAATGTAACCATGTTTGAAATGGGCGGAGCCGAAGCCTGGCGTACTTGGTGACGAATGTACAGGCCGCCATGTGTCCTATCAGAGTGAGGCAGGTGCGGACCGAGGTCGTAGGGAAAGCCTGAAGGCTGCGGACAACGGATGTCAATACCAGGAACCTCAGCTGAGGGAGACAGGCCCTGGCCAGAGTGGAGTCCAAGGTCGCTCCTATGAAGTCCAGCCTCTGTGTGGGAACCAGGGTGGATTTGTCCGTATCGAGCAACAGGCCGAGGCTCGTGAACAGGGCCGATGCCACTCGCACATGCTCCGCGGTCTGTTCTCGAGAGGCCCCCTTGAGGAGCCAATTGTCCAGGTAGGGGAACACGTGGAGCCCTTGGTGACGGAGGTGGGCGGCCACCACCGCCATGCACTTCGTGAAGACTCGAGGTGCTGTGGAGAGGCCAAAGGGAAGGACCGCAAACTGGAAATGGCGATGGCCCACCACGAAGCGGAGGTAACATCTGTGTGGAGGAAAGATGGCTATATGAAAGTAAGCGTCTTTCATGTCAAGGGCAGCATACCAGTCCCTGGGATCCAAGGAAGGGATAATGGTCCCTAGGGAGACCATGCGGAACTTTAACTTTACTAGAAATTTGTTGAGGCCTCTTAGGTCAAGAATCGGCCTGAGACCCCCTTTTGACTTTGGAATCAGAAAATAACGGGAGTAAAACCCTTTGCCCCAGTCGGTCCCTGGTACCTCCTCTATCGTTCCGATATTGAGGAGCATCCGGACCTCCTGTAAGAGGAGGTGCTCGTGAGAGGGGTCCCTGAAGAGGGACTGGGAGGGAGGGCGGAAAGGCGGGGGTGAAGCAAACTGGAGGTGGTATCTGTGCTTCACGGTGCACAGAACCCAGACATCTGAGGTCAAGAGGGACCACGCCGGGAAAAAATAAGAGAGGCGGTTGGAGAACGGGGGGGAAGGATCCAAGACAGGAAAAGGTATGCTGCCCCCGGGCGCGCCTTCAAAAGGACGACTTCGGGTCCGACTGCGGCTTAGAGGAGCCGCGATTCTGGCCGGACTGAGGGCCCGAATACCGCCTACGGCTTCCTCGCCCTCGGCGTCTATTAAAATCCTGACCCCGACGGGGCACAAAGTATGGACGGAAATGCTGAGGGCGGTAGGTGCGTCGCTGGGTTACGGGAGTGTGCATACCCAGGTTGCGCATCGTGACTCTGTTATCTTTTAAGTTCTGGAGTCTAGAATCAGTCTTTTCTGAGAACAAGGCACTGCCCTCGAAGGGCAAGTCCTGCAAGGTGTATTGAAGCTCGGGCGGAAGAGTGGAGGCCTGGAGCCAGGCGATGCGCCGCATGGTGACTCCGGTCGCTATAGACCTGGCCGCGGAATCCGCCGCATCAAGGGAAGCCTGCAAGGAGGTCCTTGCCACCTTTTTCCCTTCTGTCAGGAAGGCTTTATACTCCTGGCAGGAATCCGGAGGAAGCAATTCCTGAAACTTGTCCATTTCTGTCCAGGTGTTGAAGTCGTAGCGACTCAGCAGGGCATGCTGATTGGCTATGCGCAGCTGGAGGGCGCCCGCAGAGTATACCTTACGGCCCAGAAGGTCCATACGCCTGGCCTCTTTAGATTTTGGTGCGGGGGCCGGCTGACCATGACGCTCCCTGTCGTTAACCGACTGAACAACCAGAGAAGGAGGCGGATGCATATAAAGGTACTCATACCCGTGGGATGGCACCATGTATTTCCGCTCGACTCCTTTAGCCGTCGGCGGAATAGAAGCTGGCGTTTGCTACAACGTATCCTTTTTTGCCTGGATGGTCTTGATAAAGGGCAGAGCCACCCTGGTAGGCGCGTCTGCCAACAGAATGCTGCAGACCGGGTCATCGACCTCTGTGACCTCCTCCATCTTGATATTAATGTTGAGTGCCACTCGTCTGAGGAGGTCTTGATGCGCAGCAAGGTCCACTGGGGGCGGGCTCGTGGACGACGCGCCCGCCACCGCTTCATCCGGTGAGGAAGAAGAGGAACCACCGGGTCGGAGGACCTCCTGGATGAGCTCCTCCTGTTGGGGCTCCTGCTCCAGATGTTCAGGCGAGGTGGTGGTAGGAGGCGGCTGAGCATCCGTACCAGCTGGCGGAGGGCGACTCACTGTTGCCTCTGGGGCTCGATGTTCGTCCGGGACCGTCTGAGATGGAACTGTGGTAAGCCCAAGGTGTCCAAAAGGGCCACTGCTGAACTCCTTGTGATTCAGAGTGGGAGTCCTGGAATAAACCCTCCGGCACATCTGCTTCCCGATCTTGGGAGTAGAGGCTACCCGCCCGGGACGAAGCTGAGGGGTGTCGAGAAGGCCATGGTGGAGCAGATAGGCCTTGGGCAGATGTTCCCACCGACCTGGTGCTTTTGCGCACCGGGGAACGGTGCCTTGAGGTACTCCGGTGCCGCGATCGGGTCCGGGACCTGCGACCTGGACGGTGCCGGGAGGTCGACCGTGACCGAGAGCTTCTGCGTCGAGAGCGGCTCCGAGTGGAGCGGTGCCGGTAGCGGTGCTGGGACCTTGAACGGTGCCGAGAGTAATACGACAGCGACCGGGAACGGGAACGGTGCCACGAGTCCGACCGGCGTCGTGTCAGGGAACGGTGCCGGGACTGCGAGCGGCGGGACGACCGCGAACGGTGCCGAGATCTTGAACACCGACGGGACCGTGATCGGGAGTGGTGCCGATCGGGGGCGCAGATTGAAGGTGGACGGATCAGGGCCGGCTTCCCAAGCGATCGGACTACCCGCACCGGCGGTGCCGGGGGTGGCGGCGGTGCCGCATCCGAGATCGCGATCAAGTCCCTCGCCACTTCACAGACTTCCGGCATGGATGGGACGATCAACTCCACTGCGGCGGGTGCCGGGGAGATAGGTGCCGGACTCGACGGCCCTTGGCGAACCGCAGTCGACGGCAACGGCTCAGCAGACACTGCCGTGGCTGCAGGCACTGGCCGGTGCATTGGAGCTGTGCCCTCGTGCCGCACCACGGGCGGTGCCGGGTCGGCAGGGGTCTTAGACTTTCTCGCTTGAGGCGAGAGCGAGCGGCTGTGGCCTGACTTGGAAGCAGGCATCCGGTGCCAAGGAGTAGATGATGCACTGGTGCCGAAGAGCCGCTTTTCGGTTCTGAAGGGGGAGCACTCGGTGCCAAGGACGGAGGGGTTAGAGCCGCCTCCATGAGGAGTTGCTTAAGTCTAATGTCCCTCTCTTTCTTTGTACGAGGCTTGAACGACTTACAAATTGGGCACTTAGCCGTTAAGTGTGACTCCCCGAGGCACTTCAAGCAGGAGGAATGTGGATCCCCAGTTGGCATCGGGCGATGGCAAGCCGAGCACAGCTTGAATCCCGGGGAGTTAAACTAAACTGTAATTAATCAACTAAACTAACTACTTTATTTAAACTAACAACTTAGAGAACTATATACACAATGAGAATAGAACAATTGAGAGAATGCTAGGGAGGTGGAGGTCAGCTACGCTGCACTCCACAGTTCCAACGACCGACACGGGCGGTAAGAAGGAACTGAGGAGTGGGTGGGTCGGCTGGGGTATATATCCGCGACCATAGTGGCGCCACTCCAGGGGGCGCCCAGCCGACCCACTGAGTTGCTAGGGTAAAAGTCTCCGACGAACGTGCACGCGGCGCACACACACCTACATGGAATGGATATGAGCAAGCACTCGAAGAAGAACATAAGAACATAAGAAAGGCCGTACCGGGTCAGACCAAAGGTCCATCTAGCCCAGTATCTGTCTACCGACAGTGGCCAATGCCAGGTGCCCCAGAGGGAGTGAACCTAACAGGCAATGTTCAAGTGATCTCTCTCCTGCCATCCATCTCCATCCTCTGACGAACAGAGGCTAGGGACACCATTCTTACCCATCCTGGCTAATAGCCATTTATGGACTTAGCCACCATGAATTTATCCAGTCCCCTTTTAAACATTGTTATAGTCCTAGCCTTCACAACCTCCTCAGGTAAGGAGTTCCACAAGTTGACTGTGCGCTGCGTGAAGAAGAACTTCCTTTTATTTGTTTTAAACCTGCTGCCTATTAATTTCATTTGGTGACCCCTAGTTCTTGTATTATGGGAATAAGTAAATAACTTTTCCTTATCCACTTTCTCAACATCACTCATGATTTTATATACCTCTATCATGTCCCCCCTTAGTCTTCTCTTTTCCAAGCTGAAGAGTCCTAGCCTCTTTAATCTTTCCTCGTATGGGACCCTCTCTAATCCCCTAATCATTTTAGTTGCTCTTTTCTGAACCTTTTCTAGTGCTAGAATATCTTTTTTGAGGTGAGGAGACCACATCTGTACACAGTATTCGAGATGTGGGCGTACCATGGATTTATATAAGGGCAATAATATATATATTCTCAGTCTTATTCTCTATCCTCTTTTTAATGATTCCTAAAACCAGTCTAGTCAGTAGCACCAAGTCTGATACAAGTCAGAGAGGTGTGCTAGGCATTAAGGATCACGTTACCTAAGAATCATTTACAATAATCAGTTCAAAGGAAGTGTGCTATCATGAGTTGTCACAGTTGCACTTGCATTAATCAGACCTAAGAGTGCTAAGATTCTGGCCAAATCCTTCAGCACAACTAACAGGAACAATACAAAAGTAGCCATTTACCTTGCAGTAACCCAAGAACGGTGGCAACTATTGTAAAAAAAAGCTTTCAGAGATGCGTCTGCTAATCTTCTGTAGATTAAATTCAAACTGAATTTACTCGTCTAGAATGTAACAGTAAATTACCTCTCTTTGGAGTTTGCGTTTCTCAGCTTTCAGTTCATCTTCTATTTTTTCAGCATTTTCAGCAGCACATTTGTATCGAGCTACTTGACCCTCCAACCGTATTACCTAAGGTTAAAAAGCAAGTATACCATTTAGAACTGTGTACAGGTAAAATAACTTCTAATCCTGTCTTTCCTTTGGCAACCCAGTGAAGTGGGGAGTCTACACTGTGTTCTTATTAGAATGAAGGGCATGTTCTGAGAAAAACTATGCCACAGAGGTGTCAGTTACTGGTATTCTTCTCTAATATTCTACCAACAATATGGGGAAATGTTTCAATGTCTTAAAAAAACCTAACTTACCTACACTGAAAGTTAAACAGGGCAAACTTCTCTACAACCAGTGACTAAGTAGGGCCATTCTCTCCTCTGAAGAATAACGGTGTTGCTGACTTATGCAGGACAAAAGGCATAATGAGCAGTGACACCCATTTGTCATACTCCACACCATTTGCCTCCAGCCAGTCAAGAACCGTAGGTATCTGGATATAACCACATCCTAAAGTGTTCTTCTATTTTCAAAATGGTGTTAACACAGATCCTTGAAGTTGATTGTTGTTTTGAACTCTACATTTACAGAATAATATTTCCTATACGTAAATGAAAGTATTTCCAGTCTGTGTGAACACAATGAGATAGCTCTGAATCCCTAACAATCCTAAGCTTGTTACAGCAAACAAGACTAAAGGCTTACCTACACTGCCTCAGAGTTTGGACTACAGGTGTGAATAGCAGCGCACACCAAACTGTTGCACTGTATCTCCCCCAAGTGGATGCTGCGAGTACTAACTGAAAGGTTCATAGTTCGTGTTAATGTAGTCCTTTTCAAACAGGATTACCTTTATTCCTAGGGGAATTCTGCACCAGTGCACAATGCAGAATTTGCACACAATTTTATTTTTTCCCTTAGAATTTGCACTGCAGAGTTGCTGGCTGCCTAGAGAGGCTCCTGGACCCCACAGAGCCTGGCTCCCAAGCTCACAAATAGAGAACACCGCCAAGGGAAGGGGGAGCTGGAGGGTTCCCAGCAGCTGAAGTTCCCAGCATGCCCTGAAGGAAGGAGGCAGTGTACAGGCAACTCCATATGTGCCCAGGACTCAGCATCAGGCTGTTTTTCCCTCTGGATCCGTGGGCTCTGGAAGTGCAGGTGTCTGGCCCCGCAACTGGGTTCTGTGGGGAGGGGGTGTGGGTGTCTGGGCCAGGAGGCCCCACTCAGCCCCCTGTAACACCCCCCAAATATCCTCTCCCAGTACGGACCTCTCCAGCATCCCCAAATACTACCTCCAGCACTCTCCAACTGTACCCACTCCAGCTCCACCTCTCACTACCCCCCAGCAGTATCCTCTATTTGGAAACCTCTATATGGTACCCCTATGGGGGCAGGGTGAAAAAACAAGAATCAACTAAAAGACCATAGGAGCAGATTTTTCTCCCAAGATGTGCCCAGCTGGCATGTGTGACACACTCAGACTGAGGTGCCCAACTGGGTTGTGGAAGGGATTTCTACTCCTGGGGGAATCTTTTGTTGTTGTCTGTATTGCAGACATGCTTGCTGACAGGTAGGCATTTTGAAATAGATTACCAAAATAATTGAATGTGGCATGATTATATTGCCATTTTGACAAATAAAATATACAGAATTTTAAAATATTGTGCAGATTTTGGGTGTGTGTGTGTGCAGAATTCCCCCAGGAGTATAGCTTAGTGAGAACTGGAACCAGTGTCCAGACAGGGGAATTACAGCACTTTGGTGTGCATGGTTATTCACACCCCCGTAGTCTGACCTGCCTGGCAGTAAAGACAGAGCCTTAGTTTATCATGGAACTATATTTCTTAGCTGATCACTCTCTCTCATGTGCAAACTTACATTCTGCTCCAAAGTTGTTATCTCTTGTTCAGACTTTGCAAGTTTAAATTTGAGGTCACTGATCTGTCTGTTGGCATCTCCTAAAAAAATTACAAATTTGTTATCAGAAACGTAGGAACAATCTGGATAGGGCTCCAGTACGTAAAATGCTGGAGCTTTAAAACGTTGCATTGTTACTATGTGGGGCTGGCTGGTGGGCAGGTGGCTCATGCTCTGTGCTTTGGCATGAAATATTCTGTAAAGTTCCCCTATACATGCAAGCTGGTCCGCATACACGCTCCAACCCCTGTGAGCAGGGAGCGATTTAGATCACATCACGTGACAATTCTAAGAGCAGAATTGGTAGTGTGAAGAGAGCCCCCGCCCAGCCCTACTTGATAATACAAAGGAGGTTTCTGTGCAGCATAGTCTTTAAAGTGGAAACTGAAACATTAAAGACACCCCCCGCCTGCACCTACTGTAGAATCTTATCTAACTGCTTATTGCACTGAAAATTCTCCCAACATAACAAGAATGAATTGAACAAGTGGATAGGCAAGATAGCCTGTAAGTGAGAGGCTCTCAGAATTCAAGAGTCAAGTGTAAACCAATATTTGCACTGTTTTATCCATATACTGCACATTGCTGCATTTAAAGAGTAAACTGCTAAGAATCCTGTGGCACCTTATAGACTAAGACATTTTGCAGCATGAGCTTTCGTGGGTGAATACCCACTTCATCGGATGCAAGTAGTGGAAATTTCCACTACTTGCACCCGATGAAGTGGGTATTCACCCACGAAAGCTCATGCTGCAAAACGTCTGTTAGTCTATAAGGTGCCACAGTATTCTTTGCTGCTTTTACAGATCCAAACTAACACGGCTACCCCTCTGATACTCTTTAAATGGAAATTAAGTTTACTTTGCAGATCAATCATGTGCATATCTGTCCCATTCTCAAGAACTTCATCTTCAGACTGCAAATTCTCCATCTTGTCATTCTTTTGCTTCTCTTCCAGTTGTCCTTTTAGTATTTTAATCTGAAAGTCCCAAAATAATTCATTAATTTCAGTGTCTTTACAGAGAGCTGTCCAAATCAATCTCCAGACTGCCCCCCATGAAAGTTCAGTTGGCCAGAAGGAATGGTCAGACTTAAATCATGTCTCTCAATATATGTTGTCATAAAGTTGTCTCCTACGTGTTCCTTTGCAGCACTGTTTAATATAGGAAGTTATTTGGGAAACAGGGTGTAGATTCTGGAGTAGAACTAGTATGTAACATTGAGGGGACAGTGTTACTGGTAATGCAGTTTGTACTCTGCATGCAAATTAATTTAAAGAAAGTCAGATTTTTTACAACATGAGTTAATGCAGATGAACAATCATAATCCCAAAGGTCTCAAGAGAATAACTCATAGGAATTTTTATGCTGCCAAATAATTTACCATATATCAGGAAACAAGTCAGCTTTTAAAGGTCTGCATATGTGCTCTATCTTGGAATTTTATGATGTATAGTTTCACCATCAATAATTTGGCTAGCATTTACCCAGCTATTATATTCCTATTGCATTTCTCCTCCTAAACTGTATGTTGTGAAACAAAAACATTGTCAGCAGCTGTCCAAGGAGATGGAGGGAATGTGAAGTAGGGCTTCCCCCACATTCACTGAAGGCTAAGATTATATCATGGAGGTCCCAGAAGTCACAGAATCTGTGACTTCTAATGACCTCTGTGACATTGGGGGTCCCACAGCTGACCAGCCGCTGCTGGCAGCAGGGGTCCAGCAGCAGCCCAGTCTCCGTGGGCGGTGAGGGATTCTCCTGCAGCTTCTCAGAGTGGTGGGACCCCCTGAAATTGACCAGCTGCAACCTGTGAGCTGCCCAGCTGCCACCGTTGGCAGGGGTCCCCTCCACCCCGCAGCGGCTCAGCTGCTGAAAGCTGCCAGGGCCCCACAGTTCCCAGTCGCCAGCGGCAGATGGACCCGGGAGCTGCTCAGTGGCCATGGGTGGGGGTCCCCTGCAACTTCCAGATGCCAGAGCTGCTCAGTGGCTGGGGGAGGTCCCCCCAGTTCCCCAGCCTCTGCCACTAGCAGATCCCCTTCCCCCCCATAGCGGGACACCCCGACCTCAGCTCCCAGCCCTGCAAGATAGTGGGGGGACTCCCTCCCAGCCACTGGGATCCCTGCAGCTCCCAGCCAGGACAGGTCACTGCTTCTGTGATCTTTTTGTTTTTTGCTCATTACCTGTCCATGACTTTTACTAAAAATATCTGTGACAAAGTGATAGTCTTAATGATAAGCCTTATGCAAAGACAGGCCAGCATGCAGACTGCATCGTTTAAAGGGCTGTTTTCTCTGGAATGTTTTTGTTCTAAGTACTTTGCTTTAAGAAGGGTGTCTGGTCACTGTTTATCACCATCACTGCTTCCCGAGAGAACAGAATTGCCTGTGCAGATAATCATGGTTCACTTTGGGGACTGCCGTGCAAGGCTAGTCTGAGTAGGAGAAAAGCATGATTCCACTCCAAGAATGGTGGCTGTGTGAGGCCAGAGACCTGAATGGGGCACCCTCGAAGAGACCAGGAGGGGTCTACAATGCAGTTAGCCCTGTAACAAATGCAACTAGCCCATTGTGGGAGGAAAAAATCCCCCGTTTGAAGTCCTGATGACGTTTTTTATGAAGATTGTTTTAGAGTGTCTCCTTTCCCGTCTATGACTGTTTTTGGCAGAAATCTGCCTTATACCCATCCCCATAAATGTACCTCCAGTGTGCAAAGCTGAACCCAGCTCCTGTGGAATAAAAACAGTGAACACAGGACGGGAAGCAATAGCAGCAGCATTTCCAGCAGCAGCTGCTGTGCTTTGTTGGGCATTATCACCTATGCTCTTTATGTTATAGGAGTATTTTGTTCTCTTGTAAATGTTCTCCTCACCATGTCACTTTACCAGGCATCCAGCAATACTGAACTATGTTAATTACCTGTTCTAGCAAGGATTCTCGTTCACCAATGAGTTTTTTCAGTCTGTCTGAAAGAGAAAAGAGAGAGCTCAGTGCTGATTTACACTTTTCAGGGTATATACTGTATTTAACCAAAGAAAGAATTGTGAAGGTTAGTGAAACTAATGATGAAGGTAGTTATGCACGTACCACAGGAAATGAGGTCACAGACAGGACTGGGAAGGGGTTTCAGCCAAAGGAAGTTATGTCATTCTCACTGAGCATGCTTGTCACTTCAGTAGCAGCACCCAGCTGCATGCAAACAGGCTAATCTTCTACTTTAGGTTAGCATGCAAGAACTCTAGGGTCAAACACAACTGCAACACAAAAAATCTCACAAATCTTTAAAATTTAATATTAGCAAGAGATTATATACACCTGCAATCATTGCTAATCACGTTAACATTTTAAAATCTTTACTAAAATCTTTGTAACTAAGTAGCTTGGCTACAACATTTTCTTTCGTTATCACTAGTAAAACATTTGCCTGTGTGATTTAAAAAAAGAAAAAGAAAAAGTCTGGTGAAGTGGTTCCCTCCATTTTAGTCCTTCAGTCGAATATAAATAGGAGATTGTTGGCTTAGACAACTTGCTGTGTTAGACCTGAATTTTGAAGCAACAGGGATCCGTATACAAATACAAAAGAACACACTATTTTGCAGAATTAAATAGATAATTTTGAGAAAAGAAAATTGAAGTGAGTAAACAAACACTAGTCTCTTCCCTTTGAGGCAAAAGGAAACATTTCAGCAGGTGCCATATGTTTTATGCAACAAGTGATTTTATGAACCATGGAGCTACATTACCACCAAGTTTATTTTACCTTTATACTGAACAAAATACATTGAAAAAATGAATTCCTTTAGAGCAGCTGAATTTGACCAACAGAATTTTCCTTTCTACAAGCTGTCCAGTGTTTTGTTTTATACTTATTCTGTAGAGCATATATATTACTTTGTCCTCCCTACAGACAGAGAGGACAGACGTTGGTCCAATAAAATATATTACCTCTCCCACCTTGTCTCTCTAGTATCCTGCGACCAACGCAGCTACACCACCACAGCACTCCTTACAGATAGGCAGTCAGCTACATAGAGCCCAACCTATAGGTGCTGAATACTCAATTACCACATCAGGATCTGACCTACTAAGTTAACTGCCAACATCAGAAGTTCATTCAGGAAAAAGAGTTCTTGCATTTCTTAGAGTTTGCAATTGACAACTCATAATCAGTTATAGATTTTACTGAATATATTCCTAAGGATATAATTTGTGTAAAGAGACCTACACTGTAGGTTTTGAATTTTAAAAAAATATGAAGACAGTAGGGCTTTTTAGATCTTATATATGCAAAAGGTCCTCACTACATTATTACCCTTTTTCTTTGTTGACACTTAACACAGGAAATAACTGTGGCATCACAGATACCAGTGTATGGTAAATGAGAAAATGTTGAATTTTTAAATGGAAGCCCCTATATATGGCAAATCTACAACTAACAACGGTAACTTGGGATAATGCAGTAATTCGTCACTGTGGTGTGCATATAATCACAAAGAGGTCATTCTAAGATTATGAAATTGCACCTTTTTATCTGTGGTGTCTTATACAACAAACACTCATAAGTAACATGACAGTTCAGCAACATTGTACGTCTACTGTATGAAAGCCTTCAGCAACTCAGAACTGTCCAAGAATGGACAGGACACACGGAATTTCAAGAACACCCATCATTGTGGTAGTCAGGCATTGATGTGAAACCACATTTTGTATACGTTCTTGGGAAAGCAAAACTTTCCTTATAAGAAACTGAAAGTGGGGGTGGAGAGGAAGGGAGGGACGGACGACTACCCACATACGACACATTGTGGTAAGTCCTGCAAAATAAGTAACTTGGTTTGAAACACATATGCATGTGAATATACAGTGGCTGAAAAGCAAAGGGAGGTGGAGAGCAGAATACCCTGCTTAAAGAAGGAAAATAGAGGAAAAATGGAAATAAAGCCAAAGAATAGAAGAGTAAGGAAAAGTATTTCAAGGCTGGAGACAGGGTTGGAAGCCAAACATTAGAAGAAGACCCAGAAAGCAAACTGCTAAAGAATGAGGTTTAATTTAGGGCAGAATGTCCCATTTTAAAGTTAGTGACACCTGCCAAATGGTCCATTTAATTCTGGAAGCTAAATTAACCATGCACAAATATATACATATAATTATTACACAACTACCACAGTATTTACAGTATGGTAACATATACCTTTTGTGTTTGAAATATATCTGCAGTGTCCAGAATAGAAGCAATTGTCAGTTATTTTTAGAGTTGCCCTTTGCATTTTGGGGGGCATTTGCAAAGCAGTTTCTCTCATCACTCCCCACAACATAATGGACTCCTGACTACTTCAATCACATGAATCTTGTGCAGGTGTGAGGATTTGGGGGCGGGCAAGTGAAATGGTTCTTCTAGGTACAAACAAAATTGTGTGTGTGTGTAAAAAGAGTTCTTTAGGGTCTCCCCTTTCCACCCCTCCTCACACGCATAGAAAAGGAGCTTTTACTGGGGTCTGTGAAGAAAAATCCACAAACCCACTATATTTTTATTTTGAAATTTTGCGGTTTTCTAACAAGCTGAATGTCTGAGGGGCACTAGGATTATAACTCTATTCTACTGAATTCTACGGTGCCTTTTATGTGTGGTAGCTAGTTTCCTACTTTACAGGTAAAGCGTATCCCATTTTGCTGATGGTGAAAACTAAAACAGAGTTTGTGACTTGACAAAGGCTATATAGAGAGTGCCAGAGCTGAGATATGGATACAGGAGCCCTTTGCTTTCCATCCCACATTTAACCTATGCTTTGTCTCACGCTATTCAACGATCCTAGTTGTGGCCAGAAGTCGCTGTGGCTGCCCGGCAGTGTAGCTGGTGAGTTGCAAGAAGCCAAGTGGGAGAACTTGCAGGAGTCCTAGTGCCATCAGTAGCAGCATGGGCAGTACTGCTCTGCCAGACCTGTCAACTGATTTGGGATTGGGACCATCCCCAAACCATGGGATACGTGGACACAAAAGGCCAGCGTGGCAGCTAAAAGGTGGTGGTGGTGGTAGATTGCAAGTAAACCATGAATCTTTAGGAAAATTTCAGAGACTAATTTTCAAGGCTAGTTTTAGACAGACGAGTACTAGGAACTTTTTTTTTTTTTAATATGAAAGCTGAGAATAGCACTGCCATTGCTAGATACCCAGATAAACTGGAGTCGTTGGCCACTGGCTTTGGAGGGCCCCAAAGGCTAGCTCTCATCACTTAATAGCCCCACATGCAAAATAAACTACAGACATGACATGAATTTCATTAAAGAGTCAATGAGTTTCCTCCACGAATTTGTGCTTTTGTTGACTGAAGGATGATTCAAGTCCACTATAATTAAACCATCCCATTACTTTGTCCATCTGTGACAGCTGCCATCATATGGGATTGACCAGGGGACCTCCACAGCTAAAAGCAGTTGTAGCTATAAGTGTGAGCTGTTATGTACTATGGAAGTATCACACCAAAGAATCTGATTTTCAGTTGCATACTTTCTAATCTTTGGCATTATTACATGGGAAGTCATGTTTCCTATATACCAGTACACATTTTGCTGGGTGCCATCTGTGTAATCTTAGAGGACTGGTAAGTAACCATTTTTACCTATTATCTGTGGTTTTTTTCAAGATGATTTGCCTGCATGGAACCACACTCATGCAGTGCACATAACCCAAAGCATACATACAAAAATGAGTGGAGATTCACATCAGAAAATGACCTAAGAACTCAGAGGCCTTCTCTACACTGGGTCTTCACTGGGTATTTGCCCTGATTTCAGCAATTGGTGGCCAGTCACAGAGGTAGCTGCACCAGTAAAACTCTGCTACATTGATGGCTGGGCACTGAATGCTGAAATCAGGGCAAATACCCAGTGAAGACAGAGCCTAAGTTTGGAAAAACAGAAGACAATATGACGAGTCATTAAATGAGTCATCATTGTATCTGTTTCCCTGGCCCTGTACTAATGTTCTAAAAAATTCTTACAGGTGTGCACATGCTGAATAACCAGTACTAACTTCCCCATAATTATCTCAGAAATATTTAAATTACATTTCTCCTTATGAACAAGTTGTCTTCAGACATACCAAGTGCTGGTATATGCTTCAGTGGATTAGGCATCATTCTAACACATATCTAATTATAAATGACTTCCTAATTATATGGACACAAATCTGACATCAGGAATCATAACATTCAAAAACCAGTGGGAGAACACTTCAAGCTCTCTAACCACTCAGACTTGAAGGTGGCAATTTTGCAACAAAAAAACTTCAAAAACAGACTCCAAAGAGAAACTGCTGAACTCGAATTAATATGCAAATTAGACACAATTAACTCAGGCCTAAACAGAGACTGGGAATGGTTGGGTCATTACACTAATTGAATCTATTTCCCTATGTTAAGTTCTCCTCACACCTTCTATGGGTCATCTCAATTATCACTTCAAAAGTTTTTTTTTCCTCCTGCTGATGATAGCTCATCTCAATTGATTAGACTTTTCCTGTTGTTATGCATACTTCCACCTTTTCATGTTCTCTGTATGTATAAATATCTCATGTCTGTGTGTTCCATTCTATGCATCTGAAGAAGTGAGCTGTAGCTCACGAAAGCTCATGCTAAAATAAATTTGTTAGTCTTTAAGGTGCCACAAGTACTCCTGTTCTTTTTACGGATACAGACTAACACGGATGCTACTCTGAAACCTTCCTAATTATTGACAGTCTAATTAGCACATTTATTTATATTCCATTTGAGATTCAAGCAATGAAAAAATCTTCATACTAGTTAACTGTGCTATACAGTAAGAGGTGCTTTGAAGACCTGTAGCAGTTCATCAGATTAATATTATAATGATTATATTCCAATATTAACATTTATTGTCCTCAACTTAAGGATCGCGCATTTTCACAGAAACTGCACCAAAGCTGCCATCACAGTGTCAGAAAGGAAGCCATGTAAAAGGCACTGTAGGTTTAAAATTACTGACTCATGCAATATCATGTTAAATTCCTGGGATGTGGAGGTCAAGGTTTCTTAGCAGAATTATATCACATTAATTCTACTATCTATAATGAGCATGGAGGAAAAATTGTCAATAAGAAAGAAGTTAGACATTTAGGGAAATTATAATACATAAAGTGTTTGAGAGGCCACTGTGCAATGCCTTTTTACAAAAAAAGCTTTTAGAATATCTTATCAGTTTAGATTGAATTTTAGGCAGGTTTGCAAGTAGTGCTTTGGACAGGTATTTTAAAGTATAAAATAAGTTTATTTCAATTATATACAGCTCAGTACATTTGTGATATACATCTTGAATCTTTTCAATCTATTTGCACTCTACTAATTTTGTAACAGCAATACAAGCAATATCTTGCTATAGACCACCCAAAACCTTGAGTTTGCATCGATTTCATTGCTTAAAACAAGTTTAAAAGAATGTTTTCTCTTGCAAAAAACACATTTCTTCCCAGCTGGTTTAAAACTTGCAAATAAAAGACATACATCTCTACTGTTTATATTCAGGCTATCACAAGCAATCTAGCTGTTGAGAGAGATTTTCAAAAAGGCAGGTTTGGCTATATGAGCACTAGTACATAAAGAGCAATACCAATTATCTGATTAAGACATTCAAAAAGATTAAGACATTCAAAATTGACTTCATCCTGGCAAGGAGGAAGGAAAAAAGTTTATATTGAGATAAGAAAACATTCTTTCATAACCATATTTTTGCAAAAAAGACAATGCAATAAGGAAATGCAATTTAAACAAACTTTCCTGTAAGAAAAATAGATATTTTATCATACTATTAACTGCAATAAAATATACTTGACAGAAAATCTACACACAGTGTGTGTACCAAAACAATCCTAAAAAAAAATTTAAAAAGCACATGTGAGACATGATGTAGAAGGCTTATTCTGGTGCAAAGCGCCTAGATTAAGTAAACATGGATACACTTATTCCTTTCAGAAGACTAACAAGTTTAATTTCTTAAACTCTATACTGTTCTTTCAAAGTGTGCAGACTAAGCAGATTCACAGTGACCTAACTAATATTTTGGCATTTCGTGTGTTTATCTTATATACCATGCTTTGGAATGTGTTCATACTAAAATCACACAAAAAGTGAGTTTTTATATATATATATATATATATATATTTGGTTCCGGAATCTTTAGGTATTCACAAAGAAGTTTGGATATTATTACAGTGCTGTAATACTTGAGAGTTGCTTTATGATAGTGACCATGAAGTCGTAATGTACCTAACAGAGACCTATGGCAGGTATTTAAGTACATTCAAAACATCTAATTTGCTTAAAACTAGTCTAGAAAATAAGAGCAGTATTTAAGGTCTCTTGGTAGGAGATATCTGCCTTCAAAGCATTTTAACTAGACGTGAACCTGAACAGTACATTTGTGCTGCTTGTTCTTTTGGTGATAAAATATGAAACCTGAGAGATTAAAAACAAATCTACATGTTTAATCTCTGGTGAACATGTATCACAGTAAATAACTTGGATGGATGTCCATATATATAGATTGACATTGTACTATGAGACTTGCATACAGAGAAACTTAAAGACTATTTCTAAAGTCTGATTTATTGTGCAAAATGCGTTTTTGTACTGAAACCGATAGAATGGTATGTAACTTATTTGGGTCCTAGATTTTGAACTCATGATATCATACAATCTTCTTTAGATCTACCCTTGCCCCTTCTACTAGCTTGCATATCCTCTTTGCTTTCATCCCTAGTGTTGCCTACGTTTCCTAACTCCTGTTCTGATGAATATCCATCAGCTATTTTTTCCATATCATTGCTGTCTAACACTTTTTCATTTTCAGTTTCATCCTCCACCAGATCACATGCTTTTTCTGGAGCTGCAGACTGAGATGCATCAGTTTGCAAATGAGCAGCTTCTTCAGCTTCCTTTTCTTTTTCCTGCTGGATACTAGCATTGCCTTCAGTAACCATGCCCTCATTCTCTACACTCTGTGTTCTGCTTTGATGAGCTTCCTCCTTTTCACTTTTTTCTGTTTTGGCAGTTTCTGTGACTATTTCCTTTTCCCTAACTTCCTCCAAAGTTTGTGTATTAACTTTCTCAGCATCATGCTTTCCAGGAGTTTTTAATATCTGCTCTAATTCGTCATCAAAATAAATTTTTTTACCATCATCTTCCACTATTTCCTCCTCTTGACCCTCCACCTCAACTTGTTCATTAGGCTTCTCATCCAGCTCTGCTTTCTGTGTCTTGAGGTTATCAGCATCTTCCTCACTATCTGGATCAACTTCCAGTTTCTTAACTTCTTGAAATTCATGTTGCTCTTCTATTCCTTTATTTTCATCTTCCTCATTCCCATTTCCCATCTGTTCTGTAGCCCTTTCTTTTCTGCTAAGTTGACATGCATCATCTAACACAGTGTTCTGAACTTCCATTTCCTTTGTGTTGCCTTCAAGGGATTCACTAAGTTGCTGTGATAGTTTTGTGATTTTCTGCAATGAACTATCATCAGAAACGAATCTATCATGCTGCTGGTCTGGAAGATCCAGCTTCTCGCTACTTTCCACTGATGCCTCTTTATCATCAACTTTCTCTTCAATAATTACACTGACATCTTGAGTCAATTCCTGTCTAGATTCATCTTCCTCTTGTTTAACTACTTTCTGCATTTCATTTTCTACAGTCTTATCTTTTTCTTGTATTGGATTATTCTTTATTTCTTCACTGTACTTAATTGTTTGGGTTTCTACCTGTGTTCTCTCATCTTCCATCAACTCACTTCTACTTTCTTTTCCTTTCCTAGATTCATCCCACATTTCTGTGTTTGACTCCTCAATTTCACGATCGCTGGGACTAGGAACTAAAATAGTTTCTTGGGATTGACTTTCTTTCATGACATCTTGGTCCTGCCCTGTCTGATGCGATACACCCTCTTTTATCTCTGCAAATTCATCTAGGGATGCCACAGGTTCCTCCTCTTCCACCTTTTTGTTTTCAGAATCTGGTTGTATGTCCAAAATGCCTGTCAATTCTTCCATCTTTCCTATGTCTTTTGTTTGTCCCCTCCCAATAATATCCTTCTCATTCTCTGCCTCATCTTGCATATTTCCTTCCTCTTCCGCTAATATCAGATTGCTCTTTGAAAAAGTGGACAGAGTATGTGTTTCATCTGGTTTTTGTTCCTTTACAATTGTATCAGGTGTGATCTCACTTTCACATGCTGCTTCTCCCTCCTCTTCCACAGAATCTACTTCTTTCCTTCCCTGACTCGGAACTGTATTTCCAGTCTTATTTTCTTCTTCGGCTGTATCACTCTCATTTTTACCACTCCCTACTTTACTAATTGTTCTGTCTATGCACCCTTCATCTTCATCAAGCTGTTTCTCCAAACTACTCATAACCTCATTTTCAGTGCTTTCTTCTGCTTGACAGAGACTTTCAGTGTGAACCTCCACATGTGATTCTTCAATACCTGTACCTGCTCTTGCACCTTCTGGTGATCCTGACTGATCAGAAGCTGATGCATGGCTGCTAACCACAAAATCAAGAGCTTCCTGAAATATTTCAATACTGCCTTCTCTCTGGCAAATTGTAAAATCCTCTTGTTTTACTTTCTGCTCTTGTGCAACTCTTTCAGATTCATGCTCTGTGTCTAAGTCAGTAGGTATTCCCTGAGGAGTCTCAGTGCCCTGACTTTGCAGTGTACCTGTTTCCCCATTCTCATTAGTCAAATGATTTAAATCACTACTATGTTCAGATTCCTTACTACCAGACTGTTGGGCTTCTATGCTATTATCTCCTGATTCTGTTTCCTTTCTCAACTCAATTACATCACTATTTTCAGTGGAAGAAACATTTCCTGAAACATGTTCTGTGTGGCTTTGAATTTGTTCCTCACGTCCACTACTTAACATCACTGTTGATGTGACATCATTGTCTTCCATGGTTTTCTCTGCCTCTGTATTTTCATCAGCATGCAATGTCTTTATTTCCGTACACTCCTTTACAATTTCCTGCTCCTCAGACTCCTCTTTGTGTTCCTCATGCTCAGTATTCTGCAAGATTTCTCTTTTCCCCACATCCTCCAAAATCTCATCTTTCATGTCCACTTCATTCGCTCTGCCTAAAAGACCATTGAGAAAGTTGAAGGGACTACACCAAGGGGTGACTACTTAAATTTGTTAAACATGTAACACTTACCTCCCCACTTAAAACCCAAAAGAGAAAATGAATTAAAAGAATCGGTTAATAAAAGATCAGCTTTTGCCAATTACGTGAGGCAAAGCAGCAATTGAATTAGTAAATTCTCTGACCAATGAACCCCCCGCTTCCCCAAAAGCAAGAGTTGTATCTGATTCTGGCATCAGATAAATTAAAGATTTCTCTAGCTGAAGCTGTATGAAGTACAGCTTTCATACATGAGAAACATTTTTCAAGCAGTGCAGTTTATTAATAGTAATGTAACAAAACTCGCAGATTTAAGATTATGAGACAAAGATAGAGGTTTTTTTTGCTGCTGACAAGAACAAGCTATCTGATCCACAAGTATTCACCATATTTTTAACCCTCACATTGCTCTATACTGTATTATTGCCAAGCTGTGTGTGTTTGATGGCATTACAACCAAGTAACTTACCTAATACTCAGCAATATTTTATAGCTATTGACTCAAAAAAACAGGCCCTATTTTATAAATAAGTAGGTATAATGAGTGTTGTGGAAGATGGGATCTGATTGGCAGGCAAATCTTTTGAATGCACGGATATCAGACATAACCCACAAGGCTGAAACTCAGTTACTTCGCCCTTCTTCCAGCCACTACATCCATCCAAAAGGGACAATATTTCTTTCAAGTATTGTTTAAAGCTATAACTTTTCTTCCAATTTGCAGCACTTTAGGAGCAAAAAAGCAGGTGTTAACCAGCACTCAATGTCAGGTATTCGCTTTTGTTCCTATGATGTACCTGTTTCCATAGAATCAGAATACGTTAAAACAGACTAGCGTTTGAGATACAACTTTTAAATGTTCTCAGACCCTGTTTTTGTTGTTTCAAATTGTTTTCACCCAACAGCTAAATCTGAGAAAACTCTCACTTCTACTTAAATGGTTGGCTGTCTGTTGAGATTTGCTAGTATTTCAATTTAGAAAATAAAAATTCAGTATTTCCTCCTCTTCCATGAGCTAATGAGACAGTGGGAAGCTCAACAGCTAATGAGTTCAGATTCTGACTATACAATATAATTGCACCAAGTCAGAATCTTTGCCAACCAGATTCCTCCTTGTCTGAGGACACACATACATAATGTATACTTCCTGTACACATTGCTGAGCATATAATTGTTACAAAATTTCCAGCAATATAAATTGCTTTATACTTAACAGTACTAGATATTAAGAATTTAGAACTACTATGTGAAAATGTCTTGCAACAGCACACTGAACTATTGTTCAGCAGACATTTATGTTCTCAAATAATATATTAGTTACAGAATTTGTATGCTAAATTTACATACATGAATTCAAATTCTCTTATTCTGGTTCTCTCTCAGCTTAATTCACTGTGTTAGAAAAAAATAATCAAAGCAACAGTAGGATTGTTGAGGACATTCCTAAATTCAGATTTTAATATTAAGCTAAATAAGCTGCTACTCATCTTGTATTTATACTTGTGTCATGACCATTTATTTTCTCAGGGTGCAGAATAAAGGGACTATATAATAAAATCTATTTTTGCAGGTACGGAAAAATGTCATGATATGCTTGAAGTGAAGCAACTATAATCAATAAGCAGAAAAAAGGCATAGAAGGTGATTCAAAAAGCTGCGTGACTGGTTAATTGTCCAAGTAATGAATGCTCAATCTCCAAGCAAAAAAAGTGAATGAATTATGATTAGACAGATGGAAAAGTCCAGTGCAGTGATACTCAGACCTCAGTGGTTCAGGAGCCAAATTAGCAATCAACATTATCTAAAAGAGCCACAGTAGTGTGAAGTCATTGTTTCATTTACTATAGTACTATTCATATTTAAACAGTGCAAGTTGATAACTTAATTGGTTAATACCACAGTAAAAGCATCCAGCATTTTAATATCGTGTGCTGCAAAGAGCCGCAGGAGACACATTAAAGAGCCATTTGCGGCTCACAAGCCATAGTCTGAGTATCACTGCTCTAGTGGAGTGTCAGCACTTACCTAGCGTCCCATCCCCAGCTGTCTGTAGGATCTGAGTTGCTCCTGGAGTAATCTTGGTAGAATCTGAATGTGCTTCATTATCGAAACCATCTAAAGCCTCCCCATTGGTGGCTACTTCCAAGTTTGGAATTATTCCGTGTTTCTGTGGATAAGGAAGGAACATTTTAAAGTCTGGTGTTCAAACAATATACTTGGCTGAACATTCTTGCCCCTTTATATTTTGAGCAGTGGTTGCTTCATCACAAAACCAATGAGAATGTGCCTTGTCAAACTGATCACCTTTTAAAAGTAGCTCTGTGTAGTTCAATATGTGAAATGTTCCTGGGCCCCTCACCTATATTCACTATAATATATTAGGAGTGCCAGCTATCACAGATGAGATAGGTAAACAGCCAATTCTTGAAATGAACGAGAGCAACATGAACATACAGTTCATCAGTGCTAGATAGCTGGAACCAGCTTTTCTGTCCAGTACACCAGAAGAGAAACCAGCAACTGATTACTTAATTGCTTTATGTTCTTACAGCATACCTTCAGTTGTTCCTTCAGCACAACCACCTCATCTCTGAGGTCATCCCGCTCACTCCTTATGGAATCAAAGAACTCTTTCTGCCTCTCTAACGCCTGAGTGTTCACAGAGCAAACAGACAGAAGGCAAGGAGACAACAAGAAAGGAGAAGAGACTATGTAACGCAAGTAAGAAATAAGAATAAGCAGATTTCAGATATTCAGAAGTTAATGGAACTGACATGCATGAAAAGGAGAAAATTAACAGATTAAAGGCTAAGTGTACAATTCATAAAAAATGTAAATACAGTAAATATGACTTAATCCAAACATTCAGTTTGGGGGGTTCATAATAAATATTCAATCCCTGATATCCTGCGCTGTGTTGGGATTAGATTTTTCAGTAACTAGATACAATAAGGCAGCTAAGAACAGATTTTTATACTCTTGACTTGGAATATCCTATAATACTTTTGTGTGAGTGTGGTTTTTTTAAATCAAAATACATTAAAGAAAGTGTATGAAAGCTGGTCTGACAGATCTCAGTGGCGTCCATGGAACTTTTGCAGTCTGTCATGGAAATAGTGTGTATACCTCAAGTGTGCAGCATGCCATGCAGTACAATTTATAAAATTCTCAGCTGTAGTGAAACTTTGACCATTTTAAATTGTGGGTTTCAAATTGCCATTGGACAACATCATGGACAAATGACTTGCCAGATTTCTTTTGTCCACCCAAGAAAAAAGCGTCTTTCACATCTCATCTGCCACTGACTATACCATATTTCTCTTTATAAGTGCCACTGAGAGTTAACATTTCATTTATATTGGTGGGGAAAAAAAAGATGGTTTTCATCCCAAGAGTCCAGTGAGCTACAAACAAGCCCACTTTCTCCTTTCCAACAGTGCAGTTATGGTTTAAAAGAGTAAAGGTAATAATTTTGAACAGAAAACCAATTCCATCCAGCATTGAAACCACATCATGAATAGCCAGTATTTTACTAAAGGGCACTCCTTTCTTGGTTATACATATCCATGATGGGGTGCACACATTTCACCATGTTATGTGAAGTCCAGGGAATTTTCAAACCTGGTCAGAAGATGAGCATTTTCTTGGACCTTATCTTTGAAGTTAAAGCCACAGTTCTATGTACAGAGTTTATTTGACAGACTGTGGGTCACACGGTATAGGGTAATATTTCATTCATGAGGTTTTACAGGTGCAGAGTCTGCTAAAGAAGCTCAGTGTGAAACTGAGAAAATTTCAGAAGTTGTGTGCAATTCCTACCCCTATTTTTTTGTCTTTCCACTCTATCGTCTCCTGAAGATCAGAAATTTCCCTAATATAGCTCTCCTGTTTCTGTTGCAGCAGTCGGATTTCCTGAGGGGCAGGGGCACACAAGGAGACAGAAAGCAGGTAAAGGGTTAATCAGAAGAAAAACTCAAGATTGTAGTGATGAAAAGAACAATGAAATCAGGTGTTAAGAAAGTACACCAAACTACCTACATGCATCACTCCCATACCCATCTGTTTTCCTCAAAAGAGATGAATGCAACTCCTGAAACCTACCCAGCTAGGGACAGCCAACCTCTCACCTTTAGTATGGCGACAAACACCTGTCTACTGGAACTATCTTAATCTCTGAATCCTTACTGGAGTTTTATGCCATCAGGGCCGGTTCCAGGGTTTTTACCGCCCGAAGCAGCAAAAAGAAAAGAAAAGACGCGATCGTGATCAGCAGCTCTACCACCGCCGCTTCAGTCTTTGGTGGTAATTCGGCGGCTGGTCCTTCGCTCCGAGAGTGCGTGAGGGACCCGCCACTGAAGACCCGGAAGTGCCACCCCTCACCGTTGGCCGCCCCAAGCAGCTGCTTGCTAGGCTGGTACCTGGAACTGGCCCTGTATGCCATTGTCCTCTTTCTTCCAGCCTCACCACAAGAAGGAGCCCAGAGCATATAACAACTTATTCTGGGAAATTAAAGACAGCATAACATACATATCCAACTCCAAACAGTACTTCTGAAATATTTTTGTTTTCCTCAGCCCTAAACATTTCAGGGCTAACAGACTGAACCTACAGTACTGCGCCAGATGAGAAATCTGGGGCAGGGACAAAGATTCTCCATTTTTGTCTAAGCCGTCTATATTCTAACTGTTAGTCTGGAACACATGAATCAGACAATCACATTAAAGACGATGGAGTAATTACTTACCTCGAGCATTTCTTCTCTTTGCTTCAGGGTCTCCTTGATTTCCGTGAACTGAAACTGCAATATGCTATGAGCATGCTTTTCCCGCTCAAATTCCTGGAGAGGCAAGGAAATATTTATTGGTCATGCATAATAATAATACCTAGAGCTTTTCATACACAGATCTCAGAGCTTTACACAGGGGTAAGTATCAATATCTCAATTTTAAGCTTGTTTGTCTCTTATGAAGGAAATCTGAGATTGGGACTGGGTTATTTTAAACCAAATGCTCAATTTAGACACTGATCCATAATAAACATGGTGGTGTGGGTTTTGGGGCTGGGGGAGTGCACATCATTTACAGCACTCAAGCCTGCTGACCTCAGAGATAATGACTAGAAATGGAACCTAAAGGTTCCAAAAGGTAGAGTACTCCAACTTGGCCAGATCTTATTGTGAAATTTTAAAAGCAAACCGTTTCCCAAGAGTTATGCATGATGGAGGACACACTAACCAATAGCTCATGAGTCAAAGATTTAGCTCCTGAGAAGTTAGCACATAAGCCATAAGGAAAAACTAGTTTTCAGGAAAGTTAACTCAGTGAGGCTCATTCCATCACCTCA
This sequence comes from Mauremys reevesii, assembly GCF_016161935.1. Taxonomy (NCBI): domain Eukaryota; kingdom Metazoa; phylum Chordata; order Testudines; family Geoemydidae; genus Mauremys; species Mauremys reevesii. Next base: position 10,167,883 of record NC_052633.1, on the reverse strand, counting down.
ATGAGGTGACAATAATTCAAGTCAATAGTATATTTTCAATATTTAACCCCATGAATGCCTTAATTTGTTTAAGAAGTACTTCTCACACAACTCTCCTATGGCCTTTTGAATTAAGCTTTGTATGTAACTGGGTCCCAGAGGAAACGGGAAAGCCTTCAAAAGTCGCTATGGATAACATTTCCTGGAGTCAGAGGGGCTTTTTGAATATTCTCTAAGTCAAAATGCAAATGAAATACATAAAGCTATACTGATGAGCTTGTATGTGAAAAAGTCACCATATCCTGGATATTGACTTATAGAATTTAAATCTCATATTCATGTGCCTACAGATAAAGGCAGAAAAGGCAGCCAAGTTGCTAATGAGTGCTATTCAAAGGGTAGATTTCTATATACTTGATTCATTCCCCCCTCCCATTTTTTTTAAAGTACTGTCTTCTTCCCTGAAGACATTTTTTCAAAAAACTTTCAGTTTCTTAAGAAGTGTTCATACTCACTTTGCTTTTCTCTTCATATTGCCTCCTGGATTCTGCCAGCTGTTCTTCTAACTCTAACAATGCATCCTTCAAGGTATCGACTTGGTACATGAAGTTGGTTTTCTCATTGTCTAGTTGAGCATTAGACACCATAGCCTTTTTATATTTCTCTTCAACTTCTGCTAGGGAGTCCTGAAGACAAGAAATATGTAAGTGCAGTGAGAGGTTACTTCAAAGAAAGCACTTTGATACATTGCAAAATATGTAAGTACATGCTTAGTTGTAGACATGCAAGCAGTCCAACTGAATCAACTGCTAACCAACTTTGCTGACTGGGACCCCAAACCTGGGAGAAGAGGTGGCAATATCTGGGCTTTTTGCGGTCTTAAATTAGGACTCTGTTTAATTAAAAATTGCAGTTCTGTACACTACCTTTTGGCTATGCGCGCACGTAAAATGCTACAGAGGCACAGCTGCAGCATGTTAGCTTAGACACTCACTACAGCAATGGGAAGAGTTCTCCCATCACTGCGATTAGTCCACCTCCCAAACAGGCAGCAGCTAGGTCGACAGAAGAATTCTTCCATTGATGTAGTGCTGTCTGCTTTAGGGGTTAGTTAGGTCAGCATAGCCACGTCTCTCGGGGGGCCGATTTTTCACACGCCTGAGACACACAGCTATGTAATGTCCATTTTCAGTGCAGACCAGCCCTTTATACTCCATTTTTGTTAGATTTTTGCTTCAGATGAAGCGTGAAACAATTTTTTTTCCCATGCTTACCCCTTCTTTTATTAGATCCCCTTTCTTAACCTGCTTTACTAAGACCAAGTTCCGACTGTCTAGGCAATTCAGATTTATTAACTGAGGCTGAGCATGAGAACAGTTCAGATATAAGAATAGCTGCAATGTTGGCAAGATAAAACGGTACCATTTTCCATGTCACAGCACAGGTCGAAAACCTCTCCAGGTATACAATTTGAATTAAGACCACCCTAACAGCAACTTTCAAAAGCATAGCAGTGCAAGTATGCAGGCAAAAAACAAAAGAGGTGTCTATATAGATGTCTTAATTTAAGGCTAGGATCAACAATCCACCAATTCAGTAAGTCATATTGCTAGTATTATAGGGACATCCATGATACATTTTGGATATTTATAATATCCACTTCTACTAGATCCATAAACTTTACAGGGGGAAATGTGCAGACTTTTAAATCTGAAAAGATGACAAAATACATACTTTTCAAATTAATAATCTATTTTGGAATACTATTAAAGAATAAGGCAATCTGACATTTTAAAGGTACAAGAACTTGTGTCTCATCATTAAATGTGAATCATGTTACTGGTGCATGTTGCAGGTGTACTGTATAAAAGACAAGAAATATCAGTTGCTGAAAGGGCAATCAGGAATCAAAGCAGCTACATGATTAATTAAACCCTTAAAATTAGTTGGCACGAAAGCACACACAGTTAAGGGTAAATGCAGAATCATAGGAGAACATGCCCAATTTTGTTTCATTAGTATTATCAAATTCTATCCCAACCCTGGACTGCCATTTAATAATTCTAAATCTGAATACAGAGAATAAAACCACTAATGAAATAGCCTAAATCAGATGGTGGTTTCAATCTATTCACTATTTAACACTTTTATTATTCTGGGAGAGGATGAATTTAGCTTGCGTAAAATGTTCCAGTCTCTTCCTGGCAAATTCTGAAGAAAGTTCCTAGAGCTGGAAATGAATTTTTAATTAAGTCTACGTTCCACATTCTATGCCAAACGCAAAGTCAGAGGTAACTAAGCAAAACTGAAGTTGTTGGTCTTCGAAGACACAAGCAGACCTGGATAAAAATGCTACAAATGCACTTCAAGGGAACATTATTACAAAAATCTAGTTTACTTATTCTCAAAGGGTAAGGTAGATTAGTTTGCAGAATCTAATATATATTTTGTGATCTATAAGAGAAAAAAGTTTAGGCTTCATATATCTAAAAGATGCAAAAAAAAGCACGAACTATTTTTTCCATTTGCAGGTCACCTAAGATGCCAGTAACTGAGTATCTTGTACTACTGAAAGGATGAGGAAAAAGTATGAGAGAAAGTTTTAATTTTAATTAACAATTACGCGCATATGTACTGTATTACAGTCTCTGGTATGCCAAGTCCCCAGTACACTCATCTTTACATGCCTTGTTTTCAAAATGTGAGCCAATGCAGCTGAATACATAGTATAAAGTGTCAAACTGATACATTTAGTTAGTTACTACACCAAAATCCTTTTGTGCATTAATGGAATTTGTAGCCATTCCTCCCCTGCAGCTGCTGTGACAGTTTACCCCATACAATACGGAGGTTTTACCAGGGCTGCTTGTATAGCATGAGATATGACTGCCTCTCCTTCAGGCATGCATAACTTGCCAATTGTTTTACTGGGACCAAGTACCTTTTAAAATACATTTACAGTATTTAACTTTGATTTCCCATGGCACTGAACTCCGCAGGTTTGTTACATGCTTAATAATCAGCATTTACTTTTATTTTAAAATTTACCCTCAAATTTTGAGTGATTTCCAATTCTTGTAGTATGGACATATTTAAAAAGGAGTAACTGATCAGTTTTCTATATACTCTAATCTTTATATTACAATTTTTGATGGAGAATTAAATACATTCTCAAGACACCAAAATATAAGGCATGCAGTAGTAAGAGTTCTCATTAATGACTTTTTGTACAGAGGTTCATATAATATTTACAGATGTGCTGATTACCAAGAGTTATCCAAAGAAATGATTACTGGTCATCAGAATGGGAAGCATGTTTTCCTCACTGATGAAATGCTTTGAGTTAATTCACATCTCAGCATAAAAGCATGCAGGTTAAATTCGAGTTCTGTCTCTCACTGTGCCTCTCTGAAAGTTTAGCTGACGTTAATATCACATGTTCAGTCCGCAATAAACCAGTACCTTCATTTCTTTCAATCCCTGCATGTATTTGCCTTCTACATCCTGAATCTGGTTCTTTAACTCATTGATATCCTGAGGGAAATGGCAAGAAAAGTGAATGATGTCAAGAAAACTAATGGGCAGTAATCACAGCTGAGTGAGAAGCCGGTGTTCAAAATTCCCATTTACAGACACGTTTCTACTCTAGTTTGAGTTTTATAAACTTCATTATAAAAAATTTTTTATATGCTTTTCACACAATCATCTTTCTTGAATACATGTATATTCCTGTCCTAATCATTTTAATTGGGAAAATGGGGTGGTCTTGTGGTTAAGGAACTAGATTGTGACTCAGGAGATCTGAATTCCATTTTCAGCTCTGCCACAGGTTGTATGATACTGGGCAATCTCCCCCCCTCGCCCCCCTTGTTCTGCCTCAGATCCCTATCTGTAAAATGGGAATGATATTTCTCTACTAGCACCCAACAGTGGTGTTGTGAAGATAAATTTATTAATGCATGTGAGGTGCTCACAGCTACATCAGAGAAAAGTGGGAACATGAGCACCAACAGGATACCCTAGGAAGTGTGGGAAATACCACTAGCAAATGGAATAAAGACATTCATTTTAATTATGAGCCCAATTAAAGCTTTACACTCTCTCTCTCCTTGGTCACCTCCTGATGCTAGAACTGCAAAAGTAGTAAAATATAATTTGGGGGTGACCAAGGAGAGAAAGAGAAAGAGAAAGGGACTGGGTTTGTTTCCCACTTTTATAGTTTTTAATACTAGATGGAACTATTACGATCATCTAGTCTGATCTCCTGTATAACACAGGCCATAGTGTTTCACCCAACAGCTCCTACATCAAGCCCATAACTTCCAGCTGTGCTACAGCATCTTTTTAGAACAGCTCTGCACCATTTTTTCAAAAAATAAGATTTTTTTTTAACCAACCAATAAAATGAAAATACAAAACAGGCCATAAGGTGGGTGAGGTAATATCTTTTATTGGACCAACGTGTGTGTGTGTGTGTGTGTGTGTGTGTGTGTGTGTGTGTGTGTGTGTGTGTGTGTGTGTGTGTGTGTGTGTGTGTGTGTGTGTGTGTGTGTGTGTGTGTGTGTGTGTGTGTGTGTGAGACACGCCTTTGAACTTACATAAAGCTCTTCTTCAGATCACCCGAAGAAGAGCTCTGTGAAAGCTTGTCTCTCTCACCAACAGAAATTGGTCCAATAAAAAAAAAATAGTACCTCACCCACCTTGTCTCTCCAATATCCTGGAGCCAAAATGGCTACACAACTCTGCATAAAACAGACCAGTTACTGCCCACATTTAGACTTCAGGCGGGCCAAGTCTTTAGATGAATGAGATGTTTTTGGTAACTCCTGCCAATACTGATTTGCATGTGTAATTTCTCACACATACTGATGGAAAAATATAAAACTATGCTTTTAAATTCCACTGCTTACTAGGGGAAACTTAGTGGAAAACTTCAAGACATGAAGAAATACATTCTGACTGGAATGACTCCACTAGCAAGAGACAGTTCCTACCAATACATGTTACTTACAAAGCTTTCTTACCTTAATTTCTCTAATGGATGCCTCAGTATCAACGGAGATGGAGGTGTCCCCACTGCCTCTCCGGGAGGAAGTTCCACCCAGAGAGGCTAGTGTAGCTGCTGATAAGCTTGACACAGTACGAACTCCCTAGAACCATACACAGTTAAAATAAGATGGGTTATGAAATATCCTTTTTAAACACAAAAATGAATGCAAATTTTGAGAACGTGATCTGCCTCTTTATATGCATACTAATCAGAATGACCACAATGATCTTTTTGGAACAAAGAAAGTTGTTTTCATTTATAGCAAACGGATCATCAGTAGACATGCTGTGCATCAGTGGGTCACAAAAGACCTTCTGTTGAACAAATTTTATGTCCTGAGATTTTTCAGGTCATTTATAGTATGGCTACTGATGGAGACAGAAGCCTTCACCTTGAGGTCATCAGTTCAAATTTGGGACAGGATGGAAGTGACTGACAGAAGTCACCATCAGATAGCTAATTGGTGAGCTGTGAGAAGCAAGTCTGTGCCTTTAATTCAGTCCAATTCACAGTAGACAGGTGTCCAACACCACCAAAATTATATAGTTGGCACTCATGTTGGCAGTCCCAGCAGACAATATAAAACTACTTAAGATAGTGAAGTCCAAAGCAGACAGCAAAGAGTTACAAAGGAATCTCACAGAACTGGGCAACCGAGAACAAAATGGCAGATGAAAATCAATGTTCATAAATACAAAGTAACACACATTGGAAAACATAATCCCAACTATTCCTACAAAATGATGGGATCCAAAGTAGCTGTTACCACTCAAGAAAGATCTTGGAGTCGTCATGGATAGTTTTTTTAAACTATCCACTCAATGTGCAGTGGCAATCAAAAAAGCTAACAGAAATGTTAGGAACCATTAGGAAAAGGATAGATAAGACAGAAAATATCATTATGCCGCTATATAAATCCATGGCATGCCCACACGAATACTGGGTGCAGTTCTGGTCACCCCCATCTCAAAAAAAGATACATAAGAATTGGAAAAGGTACAGAGAAGGGCAACAACTATGATTAAGGGCATAGAACACCTTCGATATAAAAGATTTAAAAGACTGGGACTTGTCAGCTTGATAAAGAGACAGCTAAGGGGGGATACGATAGAGGACTATAACATCATGAATAGAGTAGAGAAAGTGAATAACGAGGAAGTGAATAATTTACTGCTTCACATAACACAAGAACTAAGGGTCACCCAATGAAATTAACAGACAGCAGGTTTAAAACAAATATAAGGAAGTACTTCTTCACAAAACATACAGTCAACTTATGGAACTCATTGCCAGGGGATGTTGTGAAGGCCAAAACCATAATAGGGCTCAAAAAGAATTAGATGAGTTAATGGAGGATAGGTCCATCAATGGTGATTAGCCAAAATGGTCAAGGTCACAACCCCATGCTTTGTGTGTCCCTAAGCCCAGGGCCAGTGCAAGGATGTTTCGCACCCTAGGCGAAACTTCCACCTTGCGCCCTCCCCCGTCCCCAAGTCACTCCCCCTCCGCCCTGAGGTGCCCCCGCTGCGGCAGCTCCCCACCCACCCTCCGCCCTGAGGCACCCCGCCCCGCGCCCCAGCTCATCCCTGCTCCACCTCCACCCCGAGAACACCATCACTGCTTCACTTCTTCCACCTCCCAGGCTTGCGGCGCCTAAGCTGATTGGCGCCGCAAGCCTGGGAGGTGGGAGAAGTGAAGCAGTGATGGTGTGCTCGGGGAGGAGGCAGAGCAGGGGTGAGCTGGGGCAGGGAGTTCCCCTGCGTGCCGCCCCCCCCTCCTTACTTGCTACAGGTGGCCCTCCCCGCGCCCCCCTGCCCCAGTTCCCTCCACCTAAATGCCAGCGGCGACCGGGGCGGCCGAAGATCTGGCCGCCACGGTCACTGCCGAAGAAAATGCCGTCCCCCAAATCCTAGCGCAGTCGCCTAATAGGTTGCACCGGCCCTGCCTAAACCTCTGACTGCCAGAAGCTGGGAGTGTACGACAGGGGATGGATCACTAGATAATTGCCCCAGTTCTATTAATTCCCTCTAAAGCATCTGGTACCAGCCACTGCCAGAAGACAGGATCATGGCTAAATGGAATGCTGGTCTGATCCAGTATGGTCATTCTTATGTTCTTACTATATGAGGCCATATCCTGCCATGGATTTTATTCAAAATTTGTGTAAATTCAATGCAAGTTTAACATATGGAAAAGTGGTAAGATGTGTGTTATGATCAATATAATTCATGTCAACTTTCTTACCTTCTCAAAGTCTTTTTCTGGCCTTTCTTCAACCTGCAAACAAAAGAGATTTAGAAGTAATAATTGGATAATATTGGACAAAGGGAAAACAAAATAAGGCAGGCTGTTTGCTGTTAAACCTAGCTCTGCTAGGGATCTGAGGGAAAAGGTTCATTGGCAAGATATTCTGCTCAAAGAGCAACCACAATACATAGCACTGTAATGGCATTTGGGGGAGGCAGCAGCAGTCTGGATCACACCTCTCAAGCCTTCCTTGGTGTACCATACATTTTAAGATAGGGTATTCTTCTAACTGATAAAGTGAAGCTTGTGAATTTTTCTGTTAGGACTGCTCATGTGTTATATACATTCTTTTTATCTTAATCAAGAAAGCCATATTTCAAATAATTTCAAATCATTCAGAAATTAGACAGCTGTATAGGCCACATATAAATCGCTTGGAATAGAAATCCATATCCAAATCTCAGCCACCCAAGAGCATACTCCAGATTAGAAACTAAACTATAATAAACTGCTGAAAAGGGGGGTAGAAAAAGAAAAGATGAAAGATGAATGAGATTAGCCAGAAGGTGGTCTTGGGGTGTGCATAATTTTGTTGTAGCTGTGTTCTTTATATTGAAAATAAAATATGAAGAATGTGTCTCACACATGGAGACTGGGGAAAATAGATAGGCACAAGGAGGGGCCCTTGGGATCTATGTAAATCCTCCCAATGTACCATCTGATCATTTGCACTAATCTATCCCTAAGGGCAAGGGTTGAAGTCAGAGAATGTATCTCTCTGATTGCAAAGAGAAGTAGTCCAAGTGTTCAAGGGGAGAGTACAGTGGGGTTCAGGGTAAGAGTTGGGCAGGAAAAATCTGCAAATTTGAAATTTCAGTTCCAAAACACAACAAAAAAAAATTCCCATGGAAGCAAATTCAAGAAGTTTTGTTTTGGGTACAAATATTTCATCCTGATAAAATCAAAACATCTTGCTCCAATTTCAGCTTTTCAAAATGTTATATAATATAAAATGGAACTAAAACTATAACTTCACAAAAATCAAAATGTTCCTTTCTGAAAAGGCTGAAATGGAACATTGACCTTATTTGAAAAAAATGGAACAGAGCATTCCAAGTAAAATTCTGTCCATCTCTATTTAGGGCTCGGCAAGTCAGTCATTTGAGGATTGATGTAAATGCTATTTTGATATTTTATTTTTGGATTTAAAGGAAGGGGAATGCAGAGGGAGGGGCTGGGAAGGATTAATAAAGGAATTACAAACCGATATCAATCCCACTCAGGCACACAATTATGAATACAACATAATTAGAAATGATACATTTGCCATACAATGGTTCATGCCTTCAAATAGCCAAAGAAATATACAACCTTTAAGTTCTGGATAAGCTATCGAGTTATCAGTGTCTTTCCCTTTAAGGTATCATTTCTGAATGTCAAAGGGCTAAGTAATGTAATTAAAAGGAGAAGAGGTCTGGTAGAACTAAAAAAAACACTCAGATTATTTCACTTCAAGAAACTCATTTTCAGGAGGATCACATTGTAGCAGGAAAGAATTGGTTTCAATATGACTTTTTTGCTTCTGCCAAAGGCATATTTGCTAAACACGGGCATTTTCAGATTAATGATCATTTTAAGAATGAAGGATGGTTTATTTTATTAAACAGCACAATTGCTGAGTTGTTAACAATAGTGGACTCAGTCTAGGATCCAAGTCAAAAGCAAAGCACATTTTAAAAACATTTCTTTAAAATACTGCAACACTTTGGGAAGGGTAAACCCTGCTTGGAAAAGCCTTCAACTGTAGACCAATTTCTTACTGGGACAAATTTGATATCAAAGAAAAACTAGATAAAGAAATAGGTGAAGCATTAACGTTTCTGTACCAACTATTTCATCTCAGGTAACCAGAGATCTGGATGATGGGATGGATTGCACCCTCAGCAAGTTCAAGGATGACTCTAAGCTTGGGGGAAGGGCAGATATGCTGGAGGGTAAGGATAGGGTCCAGAGTGACCCAGACAAATTGGAGGATTGGGCCAAAAGAAATCTGATGAGGTTCAAGAAGGACAAGTGCAGAGTCCTGCACTTAGGACAGAAGAATCTCATGCACTGCTACAGGCTGGGGACCAACTGGCTAATCGACAGTTCTGGAGAAAAGGACCTGGGGATTACAGTGGATGAGAAACTGGATATCAAACAGTGTGCCCTTGTTGCCAAGAAAGCTAACAGCATATTGGGCTGCATTAGTAGGAGCATTGCCAGCAGATCGAGGAAAGTGATTATTCCCCTCTATTCGGCACTGGTAAGGCCACATGTGGAGTATTGCATCCAGTTTTGCCACCCCCACGCCCCCAGAAAGAATGTGCACAAATTGGAGAGAGTCCAGCAGAGGGCAAAGAAAATTAGTAGAGGTCTGGGGAACATGACTTATGAGGAGAGGCTGAGGGAACTGGACTTATTTAGTCTGCAGAAGAGAAGAGTGAGGGGGGATTTGATAACAGCCATCAACTACCTAAAGCGGGATTCCAAAGAGGATAGAGCTAGGCTGTTCTCAGTGGTGGCAGGTGACTGAACAAGGAGCAATGGTCTAAAATTGCAGTGGGGGAGGTCTAAGTTGGATATTTGGAAAAACTATTTCATTAGGAAGGTGGTGAAGCACTGGAATGGGTTACCTTGGGAGGTGGTGGAGTTTCCATCTTTCAAGGCCTGGCTTGACAAAGCCCTAGCTGGGATGATTTAGTTGGTATTGGTCCTGCTTTGAGCAGGGGGTTGGACTAGATGACCTCCTGAGGTCTCTTCCCACCTTAATCTTCTATGATTCTATGAAATATTTGTTTCTAAATCTTTAATGAAGCAGACAAGATCTGTAGAAACTGGCATTGTTAAATAACCCATTGTTATACTGCATGGTTGGGGTGGATCTCAAAGATGATTTATGGACAATGAGTTAAGATTCTCCAGGACAAAAACTGGACAACAACAATTAAAGAGGACATTATATTTATATCATTTGAAAGTACTGAACAAAGATATCTTCTGTGGGAGGCATTTGGAGAAGTTTTTAGGGGTCAGCTCATAAGCAGAACCTCACAGTTGAAAAAGGAGATTAAGAAAAATTAAAATCAGGAGAGATTCATAAAACCCCAGGCTCAAAAAAGTATATAAATAGTTAACTAATATTAGTGGGAAACTAAATATGTTGATGACACATGCCACTGAAGAAGCCCTTAGATGTATAAAACCAATGTTTTATGAAACAGGAAATAAAAGTGGTAAGTTACTATCTTAAACTTATAGTGATTCAAAAGCAACCATTACGCCACCAATTAATAGTCAGCAACAGAGACACACTCTAGTGATGAGTGCTACTTTTGCTGCTTACTATAAACCCAGTACTTTACATACACCAAGCTCTGAAGTGATTTAAAAATATCTGGAAGTAGCAGGCTTGCCAAAGATACATGAAATTTATAAAAAAAACTGTAGATAATAGAAGAAGAAATCCACCAAGCATGGAAAGTAGTACAATTCCAAGACCTGATGGCTCTCCAGGTGAGTTTTATAAGGTAGTTTAAAGGAGAATAGTAGGTCCTTTGAGGGATCCCTTTAGGGCCATTTTAAGCTCCAGCCTAAGGCCTGATCTAAACAATTACGTTAGAGTGACATAGGCCACATTGTGTCGACCTAATTGTGCATAAGTCTACACTTAAATTTGCCTCCCACCAATGTAAGTGCTCCATCATGCCAACAGAGTAACAGCACCTCGCCAAGTGGCATTGAGCCATGGTCCATGTACTGAAGTTGACACAGCACAAAAATAGACATCACATTACCTTTATCAACCCTAACAGTACTCCGGCAGCTATCCCAAAATGCCCAATACTGACTGCTCAGGTCACAGTTGTCAACTCCACTCTCCAGGGTGACAGAGACCAAAAGTTCCCCACACCCATTAAAACCCCACAAATTTTTGAAATGCCTTTTCCTGATTGTCCATCTTGGCAAGTACACCTAGCAGCTTTCCATTGTTGTGTGTAACTGTCCCACCAGCCATGTTGGCTACACACTTCATACAGGCTCCTGCCTGGAGTAGACAGGAAGTATTTTATCTCGGGGGCCTGTAGAGAGAAGAGGCTGTGCAAGCACAGCTATGGACCAGCCACAGAAACATGGACATCTATGAGCAGATTGTACAGGAGATGCAGGAGAAGGAGTGTGACAGGTAGCAGCAGCAGTGCCGTGTGAAAGTAAAGGAACTGCAGCAGGCATACCAGAAGGCCAGGGAGGCCGACAATCAATCTGGTGCTGAGCTGCAGACCTCCTGCTTTTACAAAGAGCTGCATGTCATATTTGGTGAACACCCCACCACCACCCTACACACCACTGTGGATACTCCAAGGCCCCTGGTGTGAACAGTGAGGAGGAGAGTCGGGGTCCTGTGACTGGGGTGGGTTTAGCTATTCCACGAGCCAGGAGCTGTTTGAGATTCCACTGCAGTCCAGTCAGAGCCAGCAGTTGAGCACAGGGAAGCCTGATGCTGGGGAAGGAACCTCAGGTAAATGTCTGATTTTATTTCCCATTACAATGATTTACTGATGCCTACCCCGCAACTTAGCAGGACACAGCTACTGATTTTTCATTAATTCAGTTGTACTAGAAGAGGCACTGGTACAATAAAGAGGTAAAGTTGCTCTCGGTTTTTCATTGCCCTGCAGAATTAGCAGAGGGGCCATTTGGAGCAGTTTATGTACACAGGGGTGTCTCTTGAATACTCTTCAGAGATCTTAGTGAAATTTCCATGGACGTATATTGCAATCCTCTCCCAAATGTTTCTAGGGATGGCAGCCTTATTTCTTCCTCCGTGGTAGGACACCTTCCTATGCCAGTCAGCAATAACTTCAGCAGACACCATTGCAGTCAACAGGCTAGCAGCATACAGGTCTGGGTGGCTTTGAGATGCCAGCAACAGCTGTGATCGCTGTGCCTTGGTTACCCTCAGAAGTAAGATTTCAGCTAAATTCACCATCTCTTGCAGAAAATGGAGCCATGATTGGGAACCTGACTCTGCAGTCTCAGTCACTCCTGCACGACTCATTTCTGCCCCATCATGCATTGCCAAAACTTCCCAAAAGACAGTGCACTGAATGGTGGCAAGATGCATATTGGGATACCTACCCATGGTGCACCACACTCCTGGTGAGTTCTTGCAGTGCTGACACAAGAAGCCAAGTATGCACGTGCACAAACAATATATTAACTGCAGCAGCTTTTATGCTGATGTAACTTGCATTGGCAAAAGTTTGTAGTGTAGAAATGCCTTCAGCTCCAGTCATCCAGAAGAGGGGACTTTTGGTATCCCCAGTTAGTTAAGAACTGACATCAGTAGAAGGCCCTTAACATTTGAACCAAGTGGAAACTGTAAACAGTGAAAGTTCAGGAAAAAGTTTTTCTTTGAGGTTACACAAAATTCTTGCCAAACAATGCTGAACTTCCAAGTTACTGTGCAACAAACAATACTATCACACAAGCAAACCGATGGAGAACAACCTAACTGCCTCCGAACTGCTCACCATACTTTTTACGGTAAAAATAATAGCTAATAAATACATGCTACAGAAAAAATGAAAGAATAAAGTGCTTGCCAAGAAAGTAATATAAATAGGAATACATCTAATAACAATGTAAAAGCTTTTTATTGTAGGACTCTATTGAAATAAATCAAAATCTATATGTTTTAATAATGTATAATACTCATCTCTACTAACAGACCACAACCTGAATGCCCATCATTTCATGGGGGGTTATGCAACAGAGGAGAAGGAAGGCATGCGGAGAGTCGTTTTCAGGAAAATTCCTATGTGCAGCATTGTAATTTGGCAAGGGGTACAAGCTGTTCTTTGTAAAATAAGCACATCACAAAGAGCTCAGAGTTCAGCCTCTTTTGAAGGTTATTTTTCAGAATAAAACCAGAGCCATGTTACAAAAGTGTCAGCACTATCAGAGGGCTGAGTGCTGCTGGAAGCCAAGCAGGGGCAGAATTCTACAAGTCCATATATGGAAGTATTGCCTATTTTTCATAAACAGTAATGAACTACTGCAGTTTTTAATACATTTGAAACTTATTTCCCTTATTCTTTCCACTTAACTAGCAAATATTTGATATTAACCCTTCAAATGTCTTGCCTCTACACATATCCAGTGCCAGCATCACCACTCTGGAACGGGGGGGATAGCTCAGTGGTTTGAGCATTAGCCTGCTAAACCCATGGTTATGAGTTCAATCCTTGAGGGGGCCATTTAGGGATCTGAAGCAAAAATCTGTCTGGGGATTGGCCTTGCTTTAAGCAGGGGGTTGGACTAGATGACCTCGGTCCCTTCCAACCTTAATATTCTATGAAGCTCTTCAAGTGTTTTACAAACATTTACTGAAGAGACCTCAATACCCTCATGAAGTTGGTTCATATTATTCCCCAGTCTGCGACAAAGAGTCAGGCCTTTAATCCAGAACTTCCAGACACCAGCCTCTTAAACTAGACCATGTATGCTTATAAATTTTGACAAAGCAGCTGCTAGAGGACCTTATGTTGTATGGCATCAGGTACTAAAAAGTCCACAGCCAGTGTGTGAATGTATCACTGAATTGCTCCTCAGCTCCGTTTCAGTGACATGTGATTCGATCATTTTCCCCATAAAAAGAAAGGGCTTATTTTCTGTTTGTTGCGACATGAATGAAATCTGAGATCACATTTTCTATTCTAAAACTAGGATAGTATTTGGTTCTTAGTGGAGTGAGCTCACCATTGGTACAATTTCACAGTTGTATTGACCTTTTCTGCTCTATAAATCCAGCACTAGAGGGCAGTCTCAAACTCATAATCAAGAACGGATTAAATAGCACCACCTCTGAGATGGACAGGACATACTATCCAATGCTGAATGAGAGATGGACAGTGATTAGATGCAAGGAATTATAAACCTACCTTAACACTGAGGAAAGAATTTTTTTATTTTTTTTTTTACTAATTTTAATAATCAGAATGTAGTGTTACTTCCTGCCTCATTGGGAAACAGTGACTGATGTAATCAAACGCTACTTAAAAGTACAGTCTAAAAGAGGTAAGTTCTATGGGCACACACAGGACCATCTTAAGGTCTTGTGCATTTCAATAATAGTTAAAATCTACCTTGCTGTAGGAATCAGCACAGAACTTTTAAAGGTTACTTACTAGCAAGAAAACCTCTGAACTTTGTCAGGTGAGGATTAGGTGTTTCTTCAGGATTCTCTGTAACTAATCTAGATAAGGAATGACTGTTAAATCAATCCTTCTTACTTAAACAAACATATCGGGAATTTCTGGAATGCAAGTCAGCACTGCAGCAGATCTCCACTCCAGACAAGCTGAAGCACAAACAGATCTGTCACTTCACTGGCTATAGCTGTCAGCTTTGGTATACCAGTAAAATTTTAAAAGTGAATGGGAAGACTGGATTGGATGAAGGCTGTGAAAATTGAGGGCAAAGTATAAAACAATTAAATTTTCTTAGAATTAAATCTACTTCTATCATCACTTGTATTCGGTCCCTCATAGGCTACCAATCCCCCCCACCTCCACCCCCCCCAAAAAAACCGGACCATTGGTCCCCACCCTTCTGAATGTCTCCAAGAAATGGGAAAAGGGACACAGCCGAACACAACAGGTAATCTGTGCTAACAAAATATGCCTTTGAATTCCAAACACGTTGTCCTCTTTTTAGCTCTGAGAAATCTTTTAACACAGATTCAGAGAATAATAGAATTGGTTTCAAAGAAGTATCTTTCAAACTACTAGCTCCTCTTAGTGATTAAAAAGTCTGAACATTTTTAAATTTCCAGACTTAATAGCATACAGTGACGCTCTCCTCTTTTCTTAGCATTTGAAAGACTAATCTACATGATCAGGATTTACCTCCAACTTTTTTTCTTAATTATTGAAGATTTATGGAAAGTGAAATCTGTCAGCATTATCCTGAAGATCTGTATTTATACAGAAAAATATGCAGTTTATTGTTATATTAACTTAATCTAGGGTACATGCAGGATATCAGAAAGCTACGTAAAAGACAATATAGACTGTTCTTCAAACTCCAGCTCACTTTGAAACATCCTTAGATTGCATATTTAAGAACAGCAGATTGAGTGGCACAGTGGTTTATGTACCAGCCATCTTCTCAATGACACTTCAAATTTGGCTCATTTATTGTGCAATATATTGGCTCACTTGACTTGAGTACACTTAAACTTGCTCATGCTATCGGACCTGAAGTCAGTTGTTTCTGTTGAATTCCACTTCATTTTCCGCATCATTGAACTAACTCAAACCCCTCCCAATTTATACATACAAAGAGATTTCTCTCTTTCTCCTGGGAGGAAGCTCCTGAAGTTTTGAGTTCAAACATCTATTGGTGCGAAGTAGGACCTCTTCACTATACCCCCCGTCCCAGCCTTCTTCCCCTTTTCCCATGTAGCTGGGGTTGCATCACCACATCGGTCTTTTCCAGGCTTGCTGGTACAATGCTTGCTTTGTGTCTACTCCATCTTACCATACATAGTTCATGCACCATTTTCTTGTTCTTCGCCCATGTACTTTAATCTCAAACATCTCCCTAACAAGATTCCTTTCATCCATCCTTTGTACACACCCATACCATTTCAGCCTCTTCTTTACAGCTTCTTTTTGATATCAAAGATCTTGGTTTCACTCCTGATGACATCATTCTGTTGTTCCTCTTTTTCTAAAAGCAAACTGCTCCTTTCCTAAAATGGGCTCCACTGTTGGACAAACACGACAATGATTCTTTCTAACATCTTCATACAATGGGACAGCAATGTAATTCCTTATTACTTTGAATGTATGTGTCACCATTTTGTTTGCATATTGGTACCTATATGGACTTTTTCCATTCTCTTGGGAGTGTCTTCTTTTTCCAAACTGCGCACAGGACTCACCTGAGCCAGCATACACGAAACTCTCTCAAGGCTTTGATAATTTCCACCATGACTTCATCTGGACCTGCTTCTTTTCCAGGTGCCATCTTCAGCAGTGCAGTCTTGATGTCTGCCTCTGACAGGTCAGAGACATCTGAGTATCGGTTCCCACAATGGTAGTGTAGCATATAAAGTAGACCTTCATTAAGTTGACCCTCAAAGTATTCTTATTGGTTATTCATATTATCACTTACTCTCATATCTATAACTATATCTCATCAATACACAGGCTTCCAAACTGGGAACCACATTCACTGGTGACCTTTACAATAATTAACTGGTACCAGATTTTATTTGTTTTATTTTCAAAAGAAATAATCAAAGTTAACAAGCCCCAAACTTATCCTGTTATCTGGATATTTTACAAAAAGAAACAAGAGGTAAGTATTTTCTAAAATTATCTCCCAAGGGAAGGCCTAAAACAACATTCAAGTTTCAGGTCCTCAGCTAGGAGATGCATAAACTCAGGGTGGGGTTTATTATGACTGGGGATGTCTACTAAAAGTGGGTGTTCATTCAAGTCATCCTCCTACTCCTCCTAAAAGCCCATATCTTCGCTCCCTAAGGGGAAGTGCTGCAGCATGTATCTGGCAGATGATAATGATTGATTCTAAGGGAATTAGCATAATTACACTGGTGTTAAACTTTAGTAAAAATGAAGTGATGCTTTGTTCAAGCAGACTCATTGCCCTTTTAAATTCACTGGAAAAATTCAAAACTTACTCCACTATATACTGAATTTTGCTATAATCTAGTTCACTATGCAGCATGTGGGTGTGGGTCACTTGCCAGAATTATCTGAGTGTATTTCCCTACCATTGTGGGGGCCTCAGGCACTGGTGTCCGAGGTCCCTCATATTCTCTGCCTGTGGATGATTTTTTTGTTTGGTTAGCTGCAAGGAAGATGCTAGATTGATGTCTCTGGAAACTGAAGTTCTATCTTTATCCACATAAGGTATACAGCACTGGCAGTACAAGCTTGCTCAAAATGCTCTACCAACATGCCTCAAGCTTAAGCCTGTGGTAGTATTTCTAGGAATTAAATCGTGTTCAATGCCTAGTCTTTCTGCAAACACCACTGTGACGGTGCGCCCCATAAGGCTTTATGGAAATATGCTTATGAATGTATATATGACTTAACTGGAATATGTTTTATGCTACGTATGCCATGTAACATATCTATGTAAAGGTTATTCATAAGCATATTTCCATAAAGCCTTATGGGGTGCACCATCACAACCACTAAGTGCCAACTGTAGCAACAGCTTTTGCAACATAGTCAGCTGTTCAGCAGCAACTGGACTCAAATCATCAACTCATCTCATTTAAACCACAACACAGCTATCAGATGTTAACTCTGGTCATTACAACGTGGGTTAGATTCAAAATGATGCCTGGGACGTGAAAATCTCTATCCAATTGTCCATTCTATGAGTCAGTTTCCCTGATCTCGTATGGTTTATCAGGTTTAAAAAAGGGTTTCTAAAAATTTAATTTTACATCTTATCTAACAGATCAAGAGATGACTTACTAAGTTATGCCCTTATTCTTTAAGAAAGGCTACATAGTCGTAATTTAGGTCTTTTCTTTACTGAGTAGGTTTATGCATATTTAATGTAAGTACTGTAGACTGAAAATACAAGTCTCTTCCATCTCAATAATTAACAGAATTTATATATAGCAGCATGATCAAGAAACAATGGGAAAGCACAGGATACCCACAGGAAGCATATACCAAACATTTTCCAAATGGAGATAAAAAGACAAATAAGCAGGCATTACTACAGTACACATCAAGGGAAAGGGAACCCATATCAGCATAGCCACTCCAAATTCACAGTTCATATACTGCTAACAACTCACAGTAAATATCAGTTTTTAACTGTACAGAGACACCCCTCTCTAACATTTTATACTAACTTTATGAAGACACAGGGTTTTGTAGCATGGTTATTATGTTGAGACAGTTTTTTTGGCATTAGATGATACAAAAGACAAGTGAAACTTATTCAAATGATCTTGTCATTTTCTGCAGAAGCCCGAATAGCTCTATTTAAATTCAACATTCTAGGCATGTTTAGTAGGTAACCTGGTGCTAAGGAACATGGAATTCTGCAGTTAGCTAAGGAGATAACATTGCTTAAAGGAGAGGTTTTTTCTGGTATACAAGTTGTCTGAAATTCTGAAATAATTAAATGTCTCTTCAAGTAAGGTCCAAAGCCTCTGTATGATATTTTTGTCTAGTAAAATGACATTTACTGGCCGGACTGCTAATAAGAATTATGGACTCACCGAGCAAGGTTCAAGGACAGCACTTTGGCAGTAATCCCAGCATCCACTATTCCAAGCAAGAGTGGAGTCCATACTGTACAAGGGTATTGCTATTGTACAGTGCATTCCCTCCCCCTCATCTTTAATAGCAGTCTTTGCTAGTAGAGCTAATCTTCCGGCTCTTGGGTGTCTGGGAACATACAAAAGATTAGGTGGGCAGAAGAGGGGTGGGAGACAGATTGGAGAAGTTAAAAAAAATATGGTATTAAAAGATTTTGGGAGAAGAAAGAACCAAATATTTGGAAAGAGGTAGAGAACAACACAGGGAAAGATAGATATACAAGGAGGTAGGAGAGAAAAGGAGGAAATAGGAAAGACTGAAACCATCACCGGGGAAAAATATGCACCATGAGCAGGTCAGAAAAAAAAGTCTAAAAGATGCAGGAGAGGGAGGGAAGTTATGTTTCAGGTAGTTAAACTGAAAGATGTTTGATTAAGTTACAAAATTATTACACTATTTATCATTCATTCATTCCTTTAAACTGCAGGGCTGTGGCAGCAGCCAGGTATTTACTACCCTGCTAGTGGAGACAGGGTAAATTTTAAGCCAGCCCCAACACCTTTGGTAACTAACAAGTACCATTATCCTCTTGACATAATTGTTGCAGAGTATCCACGTCTAGTAAACTCTGCCAAGCTCAGGCTGTTGCAGTTTTGAGTTCTGTGCTATCTGGAGCTTCACCTGCTAAGAGGCCTGTCAGCGCATACTGCGTACCTCTAACCCTGAAGAAAACCTCAAAACTGCAAGATGTGAAGATGGAACCTGCTCAGCAAGACCGCCATCATAGAATTTGCAGGATATTGGGAAAGGAATGTGTGCATATGGGGATGGCTAACTGATAGAAGAGCACATCTTAGATTGGGTATTGTTGTGTCTGGGGATGCTTCTCCAAAACTTAATATTTATTTGGTTAGAGGAGTTAGCTACAGTTCACACTGTTCCTTTGTATTTTCAGATCCTGCTCACTGATCCTTAGTTATGATCAATATTGTATTATAGATTTAATTAAACTTTCAATTGACTAGTTGTCTGACACCATGCAGTGGTGCACCACTCTTTCTGCACAAGTATAAAGCAGCCTTGGGAAACACAGGAATGAAGCAGTTGAAACGGAGGAAGAGAAAAAGAGAAGATAAGTGCTCACCACTGGACTTGCCCGAGCAGAGCTGGCTCTAGAAGATGCCCGAGATCCGGAGCCGAGGTAGCAGCTGTACTCCGATGGCTGCCCGCAAATACCCCAAGAACACAGTAAGCAGAGAGAAGAACAGGATTAGCACTGCAGCAATCTGAGCAATAGAAGAGTCAGAACACTGCCATTTCAGATTAGTTAAAAAAGGGGGACATGGAGCTGTGAAAGAAAAAAAGAGGAGGTTGAAGCTGAAGAGCAGACACCTACTTTAGACAAAAGGTCAGCATAAGCAATTGGTACAGCAAATGGACTGAGTAAAAAGGTTTTGGTTTAACTCTTACACCATGTGGAGCAGAGAGATGTTGGTACTTAATATTTTATTTGAAAGTTGAAGATATCGATCAGACATTCCTCCCATTTCTGTATGTATGGAGTGATTCCTTCCCATTCCTTCATTAGCAGATCTTACCTCCGAGCTCTGTTCAGTCCTGTGATGCTCTGGGGGTTCACCCAGACCAGTAAGGGGTTCGGTCAGCCCCTGCCCTGTAACCTTGGGTGCCTTTAGGCTGTGCAGCTTTGCTTGAGAGCCCTGATAGCAGCAGTATGCCCACAGCACAATGGTCTCACCCTGAGCTCTGACCAGCCCACTTATTCCTTGCAGGATGACTCCAATAACATTCCAGACACGAGTCTCCCCAAAACCATCTCCCCTGCAGCGTCGAGTCCCTTTTACTGCTCACTCGCAGAGGGCTAATAAATTGTTGTTTGTACTGGCTCTTTGGAGGCAGCGAACATGGTGTTACCTCTGTGAGTGCCTAGTAAGAGGACTGGATGCTGCAAGTGAGAATGTTTTGGGGCACCTCAGGTCCAGGAGGATTGTTGGGGATGCCCTACAAGGAATAAATGGGCTGGTGGAAGCACAGGGTGAGACCACTGTGCTGTGAGGATGCTGCTGGTGTCAGGGCTCTCAGCCAAAGCTGCACAGCCTAAAGGTACCCAAGGTTACAGGGCATGTGGCAAGAGAACCCCTTTTTGGTCTGGGTGAAACCCCAAAGTGTCACAAGCCCCTCACCCTCTTCTGCAATACTGTGCAGTTACAAAATGAACACTTGCTCAATCCCCAAAGCAAGAAACCTCCATGGTTGATAAGGGTTTCTTCTTGATTGGATGCAGATACTATGGTAAGAACTGTACCCTCCTATAGACTGAGAGCATCACCCCTTCAGCCTCTATCTCCTGCGGATTCTAGTCTTTCCTAAGAGCAGGTTTCCACAGAGCAAGATATAATTGACAGTGTTGACTTGAGGCTGACAGGTTTAGGCCAAAATAGTCAGACATTATCGTGTTAGTCACCACACTGACAGGCTAGAATCTGGTGAAAGTGATGAATGCAACAGTATAAAATAAGGAAGGAGTTTTACCCATTAGAAAAATCAGAATTGAAATCTCTTTTGGACTTGAATTTCTGAATTATTTATTTGACACATACTTCCACAGCAGCAATCAGACACCCTATTGCACTGCACAGTATTTTTACACACATGGATTGTCAGGTGTATATAAAGAAGATTTCAGCACATTTATAACACACTTGAGCCAAAAAAAAGGTGCTCTTTATACTCATTTCCTACAACACTGTTTCTGTCACTACAGCCTCAAAGACAACTGTGAATGTAATTTTTCAGAAATGCAATTTTGATTGTTAAAAAAAGCAGGAACTGAAATACACAAAGCATGTCCTGTTTATTGTGTCCTTCAATGATCAAAAAACCTTATGACTCATTGCATTTCAAATGCTGTTATAGACAAGACTGACTTTTTGTTGACTGCCTTGTCAATGAATGCCTATAATCAAAGATGTCATCCGAGATACAGATTTCTAAACAGTATTAACAGTGGTGTGTGTGAGACAGTATGATTTTGTAATAATATTGGTGGTTATTTTGTAAATAAGACTATTTTTGGAATGAAGTGATGACAATTTAAGCTTTAAATTTGACCTTCTAAACAACAACTATTGGGATCTGAAGAGGAATGACCTTGATGTTAAATGTAGTTTCTTTCCATTAAAATCATTTCTGAAGACAGACAACACTAAAATATACCAACTTCCGTAACTCAACTGGGCCAGTAGAGAAGCCATCCTCAACTCCTCAGCTACTGAGAGAACTGACAAGATTGAGTATCCTCAAGGTGAACAGGCCAGTGGAAGCTTGTCTACTTTGTTTTACAGGTGGGTAGCAATGCAATTTCTAGTGGAGGGTGTTGTTTTTTTCTCCTTGGGTGGATGTTTGGTTTTTGGGGGAAGTTGTGTGTGTTTTTTGCTTTGTGTTTTTAAACAAGATGTGAATTGAAGCTTATGTAGGAAAAAAACTTTCCAAGATTGGGACAAAAATGGTCCTTTCTGGAACAGAGCCATAAGCTTAACAACTGTGACTTCAAGACAGTACATTGGCAGCAGATAACAGCCAAAAAGCTATGGAAAAAGGAGAGAGGAGCACCCTGAAACCATGCTTTTCTTGATATTCTGCAGATAGTGACAAAGCTTCATGCATGTTGACTATTGAACTTCGTCTCAGAAAAGTCAGAGCAAATATCTAAGGATTCCATTCCCTTAAGAAACCTGTTAGATGAGTCTTGCTCCATCACTGCTATTAAAAATATAAATTAAATAAAACAAAAATGAAATATACTATGGGGAAAATGTAACTGCTCATACCAGTCTAATAGTGAACTATTGTTTCTCAGCTACCTCGTTTCCATTTGTTCCTCTCCTTGCTTTAGCATTTATAACCAGGTATAAAGCTGCTCTTTATATGTAAGGATCTGGTGGGAAAGCAATTTGTAAAATGTCACTAGCAAAAGAAAAAGACGGATTGCTGAGTGAAGTGCCCGCTGGTCAGTAATTTGGGGGTGAGCAAGGAAAGAAGAACTACACACCACTTTGTCCTACACATTCTCTCAGTGTGTCTGGCTAGTGAGGATGAAGACTCCAACATCCTTCAGAAAATGCTTCTTGGCAACAATTGCCCAAATGTCTCCTCCAGATATGAACAAAGCTATAAACTTCACGGCCACGCGCATAACTGTGTCAATGCAAAGCTGTAATCAAGATATTCCTCTGGAGGCAGGGGTGAAAATAACTGAAAGGACTTACTGGTATGCAGGACTGGGGTTCTGAGCAGGGGGTGGGGCCTCTACCTGAAGGGGAGGGGGTTTTAAATCCCCAGGGCCTTTAAATAGCAATTTAAATTCGGCAGTGATTTAAAGGGCTCCGGCTGCGGCAGCAGTGGCTGGGAGCCCCAGGCCCTTTAAATCACCAGCGGAGCCCATGGTAGCGGTAACTGCAGCTGCTGCTGGAAGCCCATGGCCCTTTAAATCACTGCCACAGCCCTGGGGCTCCCGGCCGCCACCGCTACCCTCAGGCTCCGGCAGTGGGGCTCTGGTGGCAATTTAAAGGGCCTGGGGCTCTGGCTGCTGCCCAGAGCCACGGGCCCTTTTAAATTGCCAGCCTGGGGAAGCTGCCCCCTGCCAGTACAGTCAGCTGTGAACCGGTTCTTGCCAGTACGCCATATAGGACCGTACTGGCTTACTTTCACCTCTGTCTGGAGGCAAAGGCTTCATATTTCAACTGTCTTGTGATTACAAAGCACCATGCTACACTAGAACTGGAGAGATTGTATTATTCACCAGTATGCAGAATCTGTGGCACAGCAGAGAGCAGAGAAGAGAATGGTACTATGGACATTAGTGTCTTTGTACAACATCCTTAGGCTTGGCAGAATTTTTTTTAAAATCATTTCCATGGATAATATCAATGTTTATTTTTATCTATTTAAATGTTCACAGTTAAGGGAAATTATGGGGGTCCAGACAATTATTTAATGACTGCAGACATTGAGATATAAAAAGTTAAAGCTTTATAACCATTAAAACACAAATTGCCAATACCATGGGTCAAAATATACAAAATAAACTCTAGTAAGTTCTCATGCAGCATTTTTCTTATTTTGTCTATCTGTATATTTCAATCAATGGAAATATTTTTGCACCTGTGTGGTCGGTGAAAGTGAATTTACTGACATTTACTGATAAAAATCTAATCCTTCCAAGCCTAAACGTTCTCCATTCAAAACGCTATGCTCCATGTCTCAATAAGATGGAGAAATCGCTCTCAGAACCCACAATAAATGAATGTTTTGCCCAAATTAGGACTGCAGGATGTGATCCTTTGAGATATTTGTCTAAATGATACACACCTCCACCCACCAAACATGACTGCACTGTGCAGGTGGCAAATCCATTGGATTACAGGCTGCTGGAACCTATCAATGGATGTTGCAACAGAGCAAAATGAAAACAAGAGAAGACCTGTGAATCAAATTGATTTGAAGGACAGAATAATATTGATAAAAATTTACAGTTCTATTAGCAAGTCATATTTTGATTGCAACGGAATGTCATGTACTGATAGAGGATAAAGTGAAATATCAGCTGAGTTAGCATTACAGAGACCATTCCCATTTATTTTTTTAAGTTAAGAACAGGATAACACTTCTAATGCATAACAGTGCATTAGAATATCTATTTTTTATTAATTACTGGTGAAAAATAATGCAAAAGGTTTAAGACTTTCACAAGGGAAGAACTGAACAATTAAGGTCTCTATTTGCATTTTCAAAGCAGGTACAATGGCAGTATAAGTTTCCTCACCCCCCCCCCCCACCAAAATGGCTCTAAACCTTACATGGGGACACTGTCTGAGAGGAGAAGGGGTGTCTTTATCTTTAGCCTGTGTTTTGCAATTGACATTAAGGGTGTTCAGAGTAATGCTGATATTTGTAAGCTGTCCACTAGTTAATGGACTAAGCCCTACCCATCCCCTAGCTCATTTAAATAAGCCAGTGAACCACCATTAAATGCTAATAAATTGTCATTTCTGACCAGAGTCAGATTTAAATGGGTAGAAGCATCACCCATAAATGATTCCTTGGGCTCTCCAGTCTCACCCTAGCACGTATTACAGACGATCCTCCTTCTAAGTCAACTGGTAAATACCATGTTACAAAAGAATGCAAGGGGAGGGGGAGATAGCTCAGTGGTTTGAGCATTAGCCTGCTAAACCCAGGGTTGAGAGTTCAATCCTTGAGGGGGCCAGTTAGGGATCTGGGGCAAAAATCTGTCTGGGGATTTGGTCCTGCTTTGAGCAGGGGGTTGGACTAGATGACCTCCTGAGGTCCCTTCCAACCCTGATTCTATGAACCTCAAACCATGACTAAGTCACAACTCTGCGCATGCTCTAAGTGAAAACATAGTAGCATGGGGATACTACATTTTTAAGCTATCTGAAGTCAGTTTATTTAAAAGTGAAATGGAACCCCAGGGAAGAAGGGGGATCTTATATAAATGTGGTTTCAGAGTAGCAGCCCTGTTAGTCTGTATACACAAAAAGAACAGGAGTACTTGTGGCACCTTACAGACTAACAAATTTATTATTCCCATATGCTCAAATAAATTTGTTAGTCTCTAAGGTGCCATAAGTACTCCTGTTCTTTATATGAATGTGGTTTTCCAGCTGATGTTTTGAATTTTCTTAACAGCAAATAAATTCAAAGGCAGAGCTAAGATTCCTTTCACCAGAAAGGGAAACCCTTTATACTGTGCCATATTGAAACCATTAGGTGATACCCCTGCACAGCGTAGTATGACAATTGCAGGTAGGACACTTAGTATTTGTCTCCAGTGGATCTACACGGAGGGAACTGTGTAGAGGTGATGCTCCCAGTCTTGTTTACATAATTCTCCACAATCAGCTATCTGGCCAGTAATCCTATACTGCCCATTGATACAGATAAAACTATGCTCTAGTAAAACAGGTTATAGTACAGAACACTGAAGACAGGCCCAGCAGAAAAATGCAGAAAACATCTTACAGCACGAGAACTAGAGGCACTATATCGACGATTCCCACTGTAAATGCTTTCATCATACAGAGACGCCTACAATTAAAAAACAGAGTCAGCACAAAACTGGTAGATTTTGGTTTTGTTTCTAATCTGGAGCATTACAAGATAGCAAAGTGCAGGACAAACAAGGGGGAGAAGGGAGGGCAGAGGAGAATGAACAAAGGTGCAGAAATAACGGGGGCATTTCCTGTATGGCATGCAAGTGAAGAATGAACCCGTCAATTCTTAGCTCCAGTGAGCTGTGAAACACTACAGAACACGTGCAGAATTAAAATGAGAAATCAAAAAGTCATCAGAAACTTCACACATTCATGCATTCTTAACAGTTCTTTTTCGAACTATCAACTTTAACACTTAAAATTACCTGCTATAAAGTGACAACATCAATTCTTATAATTTTAGTTGTGCTACACCAAATATTTCTGGGTTGGGATAGGGTAAGGAAAAGAGAAAAGTAGATTTCTGGTATATTTTATTGAAAAAGAGATATTAGTTACTACATTAATAGGAAGCTGTTGATGGGGAAGCATGTTCTAAACCACTACCACATGGTTCCATTTTAGAACACCAATGTCTGGCTCAGAAAATGCAGAGTAGGGTTTCCTATCACCATTGTAAAGACTTGAGAATGAAGTTAAACTGAGTGTGCAGCTAATACAGGAGAACAGTGGGAATGTATTCTGCAAGAAACATTACACTGTATATTTTGTTTTCAAACAAGACAAATTTTTGCCACTTTGTATAGGTCAGGATTGATGTTGCCTCTTTCTAGTCCATATTTCAGTGTCCTACATCATACACCAAAATGAAGACAGAAATGTCTTACTCCAATTAGAAATCTACAGAAGTGTTACAGATCCATAAGCAACTGTTGCAGAATTCCAATGGGAGTAAAATGTAGGACCAGCAAAACAGAGTTGACAGATTCACCATGGGCATATGTGCATTCCATTCAAATGGATCATATACCAAAAAGACAATATAGTACAATATAAATAAACTGGACCAACAAGGTAGTATCGACAAACTGCAAAGGCAAAAGACAACATGTGCATGGGTGAGTGCACAGCTTCTGCATTTGTGGTTAAAATGACAAAGCACAACAAACCCTGTAACTTCTGGCAGGCAGAACATCACTGTACAGCAAGGTGGGCTGGGGAAGACAAGCACAAACCTTTTTTATATAAAAATGGATAACAGCAAAAAGTGTTCATATTGGGATTAATCATCCTGGTCAGACGTATTCATGCTATTAAAATTTGTATGCTATAATGCAAGGAAGCTGAGTGTACAGATATTGTACTCAGTATTATGTAGAAGCAGCAAAGAATCCTGTGGCACCTTATAGACTAACAGACGTTTTGCAGCATGAGCTTTCGTGGGTGAATGCCCACTTCTTCGGATGCGTCACTTCAGATGCATCCGAAGAAGTGGGTATTCACCCACGAAAGCTCATGCTGCAAAACGTCTGTTAGTCTATAAGGTGCCACAGGATTCTTTGCTGCTTCTACAGAACCAGACTAACACGGCTACCCCTCTGATACTCAGTATTATGTATTAACCATCTGTGCTTAAAAACCTGAAAGTTCAAGTCCAAACAAAGACTAAGTATAAAGTAGACATATGCATGTTTCCTACAGGAAGGGAGGATATCAGAGTGTGCAGAAACAAAACCGAACAACTTATTTTAGTCACTAATCCTCTCCTTCTGTCTAAGAGAAAGACCTATATGTAAGGCTACGATTTTTTATTTTGTCATGGAGGTCACAGAAGTCACAGAAACCGTGCCTTCCAAAGACCTCCATGACTTCAGCCCGCAGGCGGCTGGGAGCTACAGGGTCATCTCAGGCATCAAGGGGGACCCCGCTGCCCCCGACCATCGTGTGGGACCCCACAGCTCCAAGCTGAGGGGAAAGGAAGACGCTGGGGCTCTGAGCCCCCATGGGTTGTGGGGGCCCCCGGAGCTCCGAGCCGGCCCCCACAGCTACTGAGCGGCTCCCCATTTTGTCATAGATATTTTTAGTAAAAGTCAGGGACAGGTCACGGGCTTCTGTGAATTTTTCTTTATTGCCCGTGACCTGTCCCTGACTTTTACTAAAAATATCCATGACAAAATCTTAGCCTTGCCTGTATGTACAGCAGTCAGAAGGAGAGCTTATGACCATTCTGGTTTCAGTCAAAGCCAGCAATTCAGAAACATAAGTAACTTTGGTACAATACCCACAGACAGGAAAATTATGAAGGTAGATTTTTAAAATTCTCCAGACAGTTTTGAACTATCTGTGACCATTTTATTATTGAACAGAAAGCAACAAAATCTAATTATTCAGACTCAGGATGGACAATTCTGCATACATTATAAGATTGGATACCATAAAATAAAAGCAACAGGGAAGTGCATTCACAAAAGACACTACAGTTAGTAATACACATTCCCAGGAGGTGAGAGTTAAGTTCAGAGTGCACACACAGCAAAACTACACAAGGCACAATACGGATACATTAACAACACCCTCACCCAGCCAGACACTCTACTTTGCCTGCATGCAGAAAAGACAATTCAACCTCCAAGAGGATTTTAAGGCCTTATGCTTAGTGATTTTCTTGCACCAGTATAAAAATAATTTGCCTTGTAAATTACACAGAGTGGGAAGGGGGAGGGTTGCAGCTTCATCTCACATGTGCCAAGAGGAAATAGACTGGCAAGGTGAGCAGAGGAGTGGTCTCAGCTAAGATAAACTACTAATATTTAATGGGGATTTTGCAGTCTTTTCCAAGACAAAATTTATGACAATTGTCAAAAGCAAAAACAAAACAATTCCAGGAAAAGGAGAGGCACAGATCAACATCATGACCTGTCTTAAACAGATCTCTGTTTCCCATTCCAGACATAAATTTAAAAATGTACAAAGAAAATGCGTAACAAAACACAAGCCCTAGAAACTCTTGGCAACCAGACCGACAAGAGTGTCATTACTTCACTCCAAGGTCCTATCATTATTTGTGTGAATATAGGAGGTTGTATTGTCCAGGTGAACTCAAAACAAAAAAACGTCAAGGTTAGAGGGAAACAGACAGTGACAGACCCTATTTCCATTCTGGGAAGAATGCTGGGATTTGGAAGTAAAGTCACTGTTGTGAAGACCAAGGTCACAGTAGTAGAAACCCTGTATCAGCAGGAAGAAAAACCTGAGAACTCTGCATAATGTGAATGAATTGTCAAATTTTGTATTAATTCCTTTAAATTAGGATGGCGGTTCTCAAACTTCATTGCACCATGACCCCTTTCTGACAACAAAAATTACTACACGACCTCAGGAGTGGGGAACAAAGCCTGAGCCCGCCCAAGCCCTGCTGCCCTGGGCAGGGGGCCAACACCGAAAGGCTTTAGTCCTGGGGCGGGGCGGGGGAGAGGCCTGTAACCTGAGCCCTACCATCCAGGGCTGAAGCCCTCAGCTTTCAGCTCCAGCCCCAGGCGGTGGGGCCTTTTGCTTTGGCCCCGGGAGTTAAGCTGACCTAGCCCCCAGAGCAGAACACACTAGGTCGATAGAAAAATCTTTCAACTGACCTAGCTACCATCTCACACGGAAGTGGAATACTTACACCAATAGGCGAACCCCTCCCATTGGCACAGGATGTGTATACACTGAAGCACTACAGCGGCGCAGCTGTGACATTTCAAGTATAGACAAGCCCTCAGGCACGTAAGCACTTAGACGCTTGAAAATTTGACCTCACGTGAAAGAACATATTACTCTCATCCACTATATCCTCCAGTTTAATGCTTAAAAGCTCTGAAGCCTAGTCGAAAAAAATCTAAGAATACCATTTCTCACAGTGTCTTGTCCTTGTGCAGAGGAATTACCAATGTATACAAAACAGCAGAGGCACCTCTCATTTAGCTATCATAAACAGATCTTATGTCAGATTTTTAGAACAAATTTCAGAAACAAACAAGCTGCACTATTTTGTGCATCACTGATCGAAATCTGCCAGCAACAGCTTTTCCTATAATTATTTTTCCATAGCTTCAGACTTGGGAGTCAGTGAAGTGAAGGGGAACGGGGGAGATGCAGGAGAGAAGAGAAGGGATTGCATTCTTCAGCTTGGAATTCTTAAGATGAAGGTAAGTTTTTATAAAGATAAAACTATTTGCTTTTTCTAGATTTAGGCTGATTAGCAGCACCTCTAACTTTCCCTGCTGAACAGGGGAGACCCTGACAGCCACAGAATGTGGAATAGAGAACCAAGATAGGCTGCAACAAACCAGGTTTAACAAAAGGCCTGTTACCACTCAGTTAAACAAGAAACCTGGTAAAACTAGGAAGTAAAAACCTGCCCAACTCTAACCTCAAAGAGTTATTTGGAAAGCTGGGTGCTCTACAATATAGAGCAAAAAATGCAGGGTGTCAAAAGACCACCTGAGTGGTCTGGGGAGCATCTAGAGTGCGAGAGGCCAAGCCTTTTTCCTGATATGCCATAGCTAACATAAGCAGGGAACAACCCACTGTCAGATAAGGTGCGACAATGAGAAGCACAAAAAAAGAAGCGCAGGACTAGGCCACTCAAATGAAATATCTTCTGTTTGTAAAAGACAGACAGACAGTTACCTTTTCCATACCTGGTGTTCTTTGAGATATGTTGTTCATGTCTATTCCACAGAAGGTGTGCATGCTCGCCATGTGCACTGGTGCCAGAAATTTTTCCCCTAGCAGTACCTGTAGGGGGGGAGTGCCCCCCGCGACCCCTGGAGTGGTGCCTGCCTGGCACGGTATAAGGGAAGCTGCGTGCTCCCTCCACCCTCAGTTCCTTCTTTCCTGACAAATCCGACAGAGGGGAAGGAGGGTGGGATGTGGAATAGACATGAGCAACACATCTCATAGAACATCAATTATGGAAAAGATAACTGTCTTTTCTTCTTCAAGTGATTGCTCATGTGTATTCCACAGTAGGTGATTCAAGCTATATCTGTTGGAGGTGGGTAGGAGTTCACAAGTTCCCAGGATGGAGGACGGCCCTGCCGAACCCGATGTCATCCCTGAATTGGGAGACGATTGCATAGTGCGAGGTGAACATGTGAACTGAAGACCATGTGGCAGCCCTACAAATGTCCTGAACGGGGCCATGAAGACAGCTGATGAGGCCTGCACCCAGGTCAAGTGTGCCCTCACAATGGGCGGCATGGGAACGCCCGCCAACTCATAACAGGACCGGATGCATGAAGTGATCTGGTTAGAAAGCCTCTGGGTGGAGATCGGCTGGCCCCTCGCATGCTCAGCCGAGGCAATGAACAGTTGCGAGGACTTCCTGAATGGCTTAGTCCATTCGAGGTAGAAGGCCAAGGCCCGCCACACGTCGAGCGCGTGGAGGTGGTGCTCCTCACCGGATGCGTGAGGCTTGGGGCAGAGGACCGGTAGAAAAATGTCCTGACCCATGTGGTATGCGGAGACCACCTTAGGGAGGAATGCGGGGTGTGGGCAGAGCTGGACCATGTCCTTGTGAAAGACCATGTAAGGGGTTCGGAGGTCAGTGCCTTGAGCTCTGAGACTCATCTAGCCGACGTGATAGCAACCAGGAAGGCCACCTTCAACGAGAGGTGAGACCAGGAGCACGTGACCAACAGTTCAAACAGGGGCCCTGTGGGACGAGTTAAGACCAGGTTTAAGTCCCACTGTGGAACTGGGGATCTAGAGTATGGGAAGAGGCTTTTCAGACCTTTAACGAACCGGCCAGTCATAGCATGGGAGAACACCATGTGTCCTTGCACCGGCGGATGGAAGGCTGATATGGCCACCGGGTGCACCTTGACTGACGAGGGCGACACTGGGGCCATCAGGAGCCTTGTCTGACTTTATCTTTTCCAAGACCCTGCTGATTAGAGGGAACGGGGGAAAGGTGACTTTATAGTGACCCCTTCAAAGCCTTTCTATAATGCAAGTCTCAAAAATGAGACACAGGTATGAGTAAAAGAGAGGATGTTTGTTCCTAGAAAACTATTCCTCTTTTTCTTCTCTTCCCCACCCCAAAGGTTCTACGTTACAACCCCCTTCCTCCTCATGATACTTCAGTCAAGATACATGATGCTCTAGTCTCAGTAATAAATCACTTTTCAGTTATACTCATCTTTAAAGCTTCCTCACAAACCTTCACTAATTCTCACACTGTCACTATGAGGCCTGGTCCACACTAGGACTTTAATTCGAATTTAGCAGCGTTAATTCGAATTAACCGTGCACCCGTCCATACCAGGAAGCATTTAATTCGACCTAGAGGGCTCTTTAGTTCGAATTCGGTACTCCACCCCGACGGGGGGAGTAGCGCTAAATTCGACATGGCTATGTCGAATTAGGCTAGGTGTGGATGCAAATCGAACTTACTAGCTCCGGGAGCTATCCCACAGTGCACCACTCTGATGACGCTCTGGACAGCAGTCCGAGCTCAGATGTTCTGATCAGCCATACAGGAAAAGCACCGGGAAAATTTGAATTCCTTTTCCTGTCTGGCCAGTTTGAATCTCATTTCCTATGTGGATGTCGTGGCGAGCTCAGCAGCACTGGCAGCGATGCAGAGCTCTCCAGCAGAGGAGTCCGTGCAATCTCAGAGTAGAAAGAGGGCCCCAGCATGGACTGACCGGGAAGTCTTGGATCTGATCGCTGTGTGGGGCGATGAGTCTGTGCTTTCGGAGCTGCGCTCCAAAAAACGGAATGCAAAGACCTACGAGAAGGTCTCCAAAGCCATGGCACTCAGAGGATACAGCCGGGATGCAACGCAGTGCCGCGTGAAAATCAAGGACCTGAGACAAGGCTACCAAAAAATCAAAGCGGCAAACGGACGCTCCGGAGCCCAGCCCCAGACATGCCGCTTCGACGAGGCACTGCATTCCATTCTCGGTGGGTCTGCCACCACTGCCCCACCAGTGACCGTGGACTCTGAGGATGGGATAGTGTCGAGGGGCAGTTTCTCGCCGATGTTGGCAAATGGGGAAGATGAGGAAGGGTTTGTGGAGGACGAGGCAGGCGACAGCGCTTACAATACTGCTTTCCCCGACAGCCAGGATCTCTTCATCACCCTCACAGAGATCCCTTACCAACCCTCCCCGGCCGTTAACCTGGACTCTGAATCAGGGGAAGGATCAGTCGGTAAGTGCTATAAACATGTAAACATTTATTTTTTAACAAAACAGGAATAAAAACTATATAAAAAGAAGGTCTATGCATATAGGGATCGAACAGTAATCCTCCTGGGACAGTTCTACGAACCTCTCTGACAGGTACTCGAAAAGCCTCCGCAGGAGGTTCCTGGGGAGAGGTGCCTTGTTGGGTGCTCCGTGGAAGCACACTCTTCCGCGCCAGGCCATCAGGAGGTATAATGGGAGCATCGCCTCGACCAGCATGGCAGCATAGGGCCCTGGTCTGTGAAGGGATTCACACAGCATTCGCTCTCTGTTTCTCCTGGAGACCCGCCTCAGGGTGATCTCGCTCGGCGACTGCTGCATCTAATTAGGGGAATTACTTTAATGTTACTATTGTGAATGCTTGACTTTTCCTTTGCATAACAATGACCGTCGTTTAACAGCCACGTGGTGGAGGCTGCAGAGGAAAAGCATACAGGGATCTTTCCCGGGGACAGCCGCGAGGGGCTGGAACAGGGTCAGACTTTATGCTTTCCAGATTGCCTGCAGCAGGAGGGCCCTGCTATCCATTAACTGTTAAGCAGCCTAAAGTTTACGGCTTACCAGGCCTGGCTGCTACACGGATTCTGCTGTCCTGCCCCGCTTGTCCGATCTCCAGTGCAAGACCCCAGGCAATGAAAGAAAATGCCGAAAATTCGAACTTGTCCTGAGAGCACATGAGATTAGGTGCCCTGTATGGTCTTGTTCACAGAAACTGAGTAGACTGTGTTCAGTGTTCGCAAACATGTATCTTTGGAAGGAAATCACTTCCTTTTTCCCATCACACAGCTGCGGCTCTTTCCCGAACTGCCCCGGCATCCCCCTCACAGAGGCTGGCGCACATTAGGCGGCGAAAGAAAAAGACTCGGGACGAGATGTTCGCTGAACTGATGGCCTGCTCCAGAGTCGAGGCGGCCCAGCAGAGCCAGTGGAGGGAGACCCTCTCTCAGCAGCAGCGCTCACACAGCGAACGGGAGGACAGGTGGTGGCAGGAAGACCAGCAGGCGACTCAAACGCTGCTTGGACTAATGAGGGAGCAAATGGACACGCTCCGGCGCCTTGTGGATGTTCTGCAGGACCGCAGGCAGGAGCAGAGAGCCCCCCTGAACTGTATCTGCAACCGCCCTCCCCCGCCACAAAGTCCTGTCCCCCCCTCACCCAAAATCACAAGAAGGAGGGGCGCTAGGGGCCGTGAAAACTGTCACTCCACCCCAGCAGAGCACTCATGTACCAAACAGCTCTCATTCCCTAAAGTATGAGAATTGCTTGCCTTCCTGGCTCACCCGATCCCAAATCCCAGTTTCATCCCCCAACTGTGTAGTTGAGTATTAAAAACAGCTTGCTGTTCATTACTGTTTCCGTCATGTTTCTTTGCAGAAGACTTTGTGTGAAGGGGGGGGAGGGGTTTCTTAATTGCATAGGACAACCACCATTAACAGGGTACAGACATGGGGGCAGGATCAACAGCAGGTCACACACAGAGTGCAGTCACTAGGCACCCGGGTCACTCTGCGAGGTGTCTGCTTCCCCAGGTCAGTCTGGGAGGTGTATGTTGCCCCAGGGTCCCAGCGCCTGGCATCCACAAATGGCAAGGCAGGCTGCCCTTACCATGCCCTTCCACCCTAGCCATGAACCTCTCCGATGCCCTGAGCCCCAGCCAGAGCCATCATCCCCCCAACACCTACTCACCCTTCCCACACACCCCTCACCCCTTTCTGCAAACCCACCTGCACACCCTCCACTAACCGTCCTCCCCCCAGAGACCGCTGTAGGAGCAGGAGCCTGTCAGTCCTCGAGTGTAGAAGCGGTCTGTACATCACTGAACACCGTACCCACCACAGTCTGTGTCCCTGTTGTAACCCTTGAACGAGAATTCGTTAGTAAAGAAAACTTTGTTAATTAAAAATGTTCCAATAACTATTTTTAAACGTCTGTTGGAAGGGGGGAAACCTGGTGAACGGGGTATGTAACCGCTGAAAAAAGACAATAGTAACTGAAACAGGGGCAGGTTCAGCTTCTCTGTAAAGAGACTGGACAGTCATAGGTTACCCTGCTCTCTGAGGAACCTAGCTTTCAAAGCCTCCCGGATGCACAGCGCTTCCCACTGGGCTCTTCTAATCGCACGGGTGTCTGGCTGAGCGTAATCAGCAGCCAGGCGATTTGCCTCAACCTCCCATCCCGCCATAAAGGTCTCCCCCTTGCTCTCACAGAGATTGTGGAGCACACAGCAAGCTGCAATAACAATGGGGATATTGGTTTCGCTGAGATCCGAGCGAGTCAGTAAGCTCCTCCATCTCCCCTTGAGACGTCCGAAAGCACACTCCACCACCATTCTGCACTTGCTCAGCCGGTAGTTGAAGAGCTCCTTGTCACTGTCCAGGGCGCCTGTATAGGGCTTCATGAGCCAGGGCATTAGCGGGTAGGCTGGGTCCCGGAGGATCACTGTAGGCATCTCCACATCCCCAACACTTACTTTGTGGTCCGGGAAGAAACTACCTTCCTGCAGGCGTCTAAACAGACCAGAGTTCCTGAACACACGCGCGTCATGAACCTTGCCCGGCCACCCGACGTAGATGTTGGTAAAACGTCCCCTATGGTCCACCAGTGCTTGCAGCACCATTGAAAAGTAGCCCTTTCGGTTAATATACTGGCTGGCCTGGTGGGCCGGTCCCAGGATAGGGATGTGAGTTCCATCTATAGCCCCACCGCAGTTTGGGAATCCCATCGCGGCGAAGCCATCTATGACGACCTGGACGTTTCCCAGGGTCACCACCTTTGAGAGCAGTAGGTCAACGATTGCGTGGGCTACTTGCATCACAGCAACCCCCACGGTAGATTTGCCCATGCCAAAGTGGTTCGCTACTGACCGGTAGCTGTCTGGCGTGGCAAGTTTCCAGAGGGCTATGGCCACTCGCTTCTGCACACTCAGGGCTGCTCGCATCCGGGTGTCCTGGCGCTTCAGGGCAGGGGCCAGCAAGTCACACAGTTCAAGGAAAGTGCCCTTACGCATCCTGAAGTTTTGCAGCCACTGTGATTCATCCCAGACCTGCAGCACTATGCGGTCCCACCAGTCCGTGCTTGTTTCCCGGGCCCAGAATCGCCGTCCCATAGCATGAACGTGACCCATTGCCACCATAATCTCCACGGCGCGGCGTACCGTGCTTTGTGAGAGGTCTGTGCCACTCTCACACTTCACGTCTTCACCGCGCTGCCGGAGCCTCCTCGCCCGATTTCTCAGCAGCTGACTGTGGAAGAGGTGGACGATAAGGTGCGAGGAGTTGACAACGGCCATAAGTGCAGCGATGATCGCAGCGGGCTCCATGCTCGCAGTGCTGTGGTGTCCGCGCTGTCACTGACCAGAAAAGTGCGCGAACAGAGTTCCCGCCGGCGCTTTCAAGGAGAGAGGGCGGGAGTGATGGTTGAATGATGACAGTTACCCAAAACCACCCTCGACACATTTTTCCCCCAGAAGGCATTGGGGGCTCTACCCAGCATTCCAATGGGAAGCGGGGACTGCGGGAACTGTGGGATAGCTGCCCAGAATGCACCGCTTCCAATGTCGACGCTTGCCCCGTTGGTGTGGACTCACAAAGTCGAATTAGTGTCCTTAGTGTGGATACACAAATTCGAATTCATCAGGTCAAATCCACAAATTCGACCTAAGTTAAATTGAACTACTCCTGTAGTGTAGACATACCCTGAGATAGGTAAGTATTACTCCCATTTTACAAAGGAGGGAGCTGAAGTTAAGTGACTTGTTCAATGTCAGAGGTAGTGTGACATGAAGAGGACATATGCTTTATTTTCAATATTGTTTAGACCTCTGACATTGGAAAATATAGGCAGCTCAAAGGATAAATCACTAGATAGGGAGATGTTTGCATCATTGGATAAATCTTTATCTTATAGAAAAAAGCTTAAATCCATCTCTTCCCAATTTAACTACAACTCTTCTGATAAGACAGCTAAAAAGGTTTTCATGAGACAGGGTTTGAGAGTTCTCAGCTGAGCTTAGTTATAGCTGGAAAACAAATTACTTTCATACCCACTGAGATTTCAAAATCAGCACATCTAGTGATATCACAATAGCTATGGTCCATGTTTTAATGGTTCACTGTTTTGTGATGCACTGATGTGATCTCAAGGTATGAAATTAAATATCACTACAACTCTATACCACATATTACATGTTGCAATTAATGTGATTTTAGAAATATAGTTGTAATATTGGTGTACTTATTACATTAATAAGCAAAGAACTTCTGCCTGTTCTAGGTTATTCCTTTATCTTTACTGCTTTCCTGTTTGCCACCTTTACTCCTCCCCTCCCCCAAATAATTATGCTGCTAGCAAAACAGACAGAGTAATGTTGGAGGTGGCGCTTATTATGCTCTATAAAGACAGCTCAAATATGTTACTGTTCCCCTAAACCTTACTCTCCCTTCAAATAGTGATTAATCTGAATTACTGTTAGTACTGAAGACATCAAGGAGTGAAGAATGGGATTGTAATCATGCGCTACATAAAAAACTCCATGCTACAAACCCTGCAGTTTCCACAGATATCATTTTAATATTTAAATAGAAACCAACCAACTTCTCCTCCCTGGATGACTTCTTTGTAGATTTTCTGCTCTCCCCGCTGTAGTTGGAGCTCTAGAGTATGTCATTAAAGAACAAGAACATCATTTATCAGAGATGCTGGCACAAGTC
Source organism: Mauremys reevesii (assembly GCF_016161935.1). Classification (NCBI taxonomy): domain Eukaryota; kingdom Metazoa; phylum Chordata; order Testudines; family Geoemydidae; genus Mauremys; species Mauremys reevesii. Next base: position 10,130,269 of record NC_052633.1, on the reverse strand, counting down.
AAAAGAGCAACAAGTCCTCGGAAAAGGCTGTACAATGTTTCCTTTTGTCAAACAGTTCAGCAAGATTGGCAATACTTAAACTATTTAGACAACAAAAAATGTCCTTGTCCATGTTGTCTTTGTTGCAATTTCAGCTAATTGCTGCAAATTTAAGGCAGGTATAATGTACACAGCTACAATTTATTGCAACTATATCTTCAATTTTATGTTTTTTTCCATTGAGACTTGCTGCATATCTCCACATAGCTTGTTGTCTTGAGTTCTGATCACTGTATGCCTCCTTACGTATATAATGGGTGTGGCTACATGAAGTCTACTACACTTACTCACTTCATTCTCTATGCTCCACATGTAACAGCTGAATACACAAAAAGTGTAAAGGCTACAGGAAAAAATAGTTTACAATGGGGAATTAAAACTAATGCTGGCTTCAGAAAAATGCTTAAGTATATGCTCAACTTTAAGTATGTAAGTAGCCCCATTGAACGCTACAGGGTTACTCACATGCTTGGAGTTAAGCATGTACTTAAATGCTTTGCTTAATTGGATCTTAAAGCAGTTTTATGGTCTCCTTGTATATGCAAGGCTTTTAGTTTGCATGATGTTTACTGAATCCCATTTCTTTAAAGAGAAGCAAATTCTAGTGGTCTGGAGATCAACTTTCTACAGCATCATTGTTGGCCTTCATGGTGGTAAACACAAGATAAGGGAAAAACCATGAAGGGAATAATTTACAGAATACTATATTAAAGGGGAAGCTGGACAAAGATTCCATATTAATGGTCTAGAGCAGGGATCTCAAACTCAAATCACCACATGAGGACTAGTACATTGGCCCGACGGCTGCATCAATGACATCTTTTCATACAAAGATATGAAAGCCCCCCCTCCCCTCTACCCCCGGCCCCACCCCAACTCCATCCCCTCCCTGCCCCTGCCCCGCCTCTTCTCTGCCTCCTCCCCCCTCCCTCCTGGAAAGCGCTGGCGGCAGGAAGTGCCTGCAGGTAGGCAGAGGAGCAGGGACATGGCGTGCTGCGGGTGAGGAGAGCTTGGCGGGCTGCAGCAAATAACTCCACAGGTTGCACGTTTGAGACCCCTGGTCTAGAGAACTTGTTCTGAAACTGCAATCCACTGAACACAAGTTGTCCATACATGGACCATGTAGCTTAATGATTAAATTAATTTTTTCTGACTTAATTGTGCAACCGTACTGTTTAACATAGTTTTTCTACTTTTAATAAACAGTAGCATATTCACATGGCTATAATGTAGCTGTGGTGACGCACAGAATGGACTTGCATCTCAAATGGTCCCTTGCAAGACTTCATCCTTCATGAAGAATCAGTAGAGGACGTTAGGCTTCTTAAATCCCTGAAAATTGCATCTTCCAACCTCTTTTATGGCTGACCTCGTGCTTCCTTCAACCTCAGCTCTGTAAACCTTCTGTAGAAGTGTACCTTCTGCACGTTGGACATGACCCCATTATAGTCATTTTGTTCTTGGCTGGTACAAGACTGCAACTTGCTGGGATCATCTAAGTATATCCTCATTTTTGACAGAATAAAACCAAGGGATGTTAAGCATACACTAACTTTTGACATTGAAGAGTGTTTAGTTCTCTCCTCAGCTGTTTTTAATGGCTATGTTTCTGCTCCATCTAACAGGGTTATCACCATCACATTGAATCACACCTTGTATCTTAGTTGTCGCACTATGTGTGTGAAACAACATTTATAAATACTTTAGTAATACTGTTTGATATGTAGTTTACAACTCTATGGAAAGTTCCGACATTTGCTTGTATGCAAAACTGTTGTCTTATGGTTGTATTTATGAAAAACACTATCTTCAGTTAGATCAATAGAATAAATCCCTTTTAGATGGTCACAATTTAACAAATTAACTAATCTTTCTATGTTAGTCTTGGGGTTTTAAAAATGTTTACATTGGGGGAACTTATAAAAATGAATTGATTGTACAGATTCAATTAGATATTTCATGCCCATATTCCAATTGCAAGCAAATCTCTATAAAGGATGCAATCCAAGCTAGATTTCCACTGTCAAAATATTTTTCTCCATAACTTGACCTTTTTTTTTTTTTACCCAGTTTCCAAAGAACTATATTCTGGCCCCCAAATCCTACTTGAATTTTCTCAGGCCCAGTCTTTTTCCTTCCCAATCATGGCCTCTTAGAATCATAAAACCATAGAAGATTAGGCTTGGAAGAGACCTCAGGAGATCATCTAGTCCAACCCCTTGCTCAAAGCAGGACCAACCCCAACTAAATCATCCCAGCCAAGGCTTTGTCAAGCCAGGCCTTAAAAACCTCTGAGGATGGAGATTCCACCACCTCCCTAGGTAACCCATTCCAGTGCTTCACCACCCTCCTAGTGAAATAGCTTTTCCCTAATATCCAACCTAAACCTCCCTCACAGCAACTTGTGACCATTGCTCCTTGTTCTGTTAACTGCCACCACTGAGAACAGCCTAGCTCCATCCTCTTTGGAACCCGCCTTCCGGTAGTTAAAGGCTGCTATAAAATCCCCCCTCACTCTTCTCGTCTGCAGACTAAATAAGTCCAGTTCCCTCAGCCAATCCTCATAAGTCATGTGCCCCAGCCCCCTAATCATTTTATTTGCCCTCCACTGGACTCTCTCCAATTTGTCCACATCCTTTCTGTAGTGGGGGGCCCAAAAATGGATGCAATACTCCAGATGTGGCCTCACCAAGGCCGAATAGAGGGGAATAATCACTTCCCCCAATCTGCTGGCAATGCTCCTACTAATGCAGCCCAATATGCCGTTAGCCTTCTTGGCAACAAGGGCACACTGTTGACTCATATCCAGCTTCTTGTCCACTGTAATCCTCAGGTCCTTTTCTGTAGAAGTACCACTTAGCTAGCTGGTCCCCAGCCTGTAGCAGTACATGGGATTCTTCCATCCTAAGTGCAGGACTCTGCACTTTTCCTTGTTGAACCTCAGATTTCTTTTGGCCCAATCCTCCAATTTGTCTAGGCCACTCTGGACCCTATCCCTACCCTCCAGTGTATCTACTCCCCTCCCCAGCTTAGTATCATCTGTGATCTTGCCGAGGATGCAATCCATCCCATCATCCAGATTAATGAAGATGTTCAACAAAACCAGCCCCTGGACTGACCCCTGATACCAGCTGCTAACTAGACATCAAGCTGTTGATCGCTACCCATTGAGCCTGATGATCTAGCCAGCTTTCTATCCACCTTGTAGTCTATTCATCCAATCCATACTTCTTTAACTTGCTGGGAAGAATACTGTGGGAGACCGAATCAAAAGCTTTGCTAAAGTCAAAGTGTATCACACATCCACCGCTTTCCCCATATCCACAGAGCCAGTTATCTCATCATAGAAAGCAATCCGGTTGGTCAGGCATGACTTGGCTCTTGGTGAATCTTGTGGTTTACTTTGTTTTGTTTTTTATGGATTTGGTTGTGCGGCTGCAGAGGAGCAGATGCCTAGTGAACTGCTCCAGTTTTAATATGAAAGTCAGGGAGGAAATGCTTTCCAAAGCAGGGACGAAAAGAAGAGAATCTGCTATTTTGCTTTAGGAAAAGCCCTCAGTAAAGGTGACAGTTAATTTCTGGAAAAGCTTCCTGTTAATTCCATGAACTTGAATGACAGATTTCTTAGAAATTTTCTACTAACCCTGCTAGATTTTCTACTCTGGGATGATCCATACATGTCTTCATCATAACCATTGGTCTGTTATGAGAGAAAAAATGAGAGGAAAAAAAACTTAAATGAAACCCAAAGAAGTCTCAGGGAAAGTCATCATTTATGCAGAGCTAAGACATAGATGGTGCTTTTTCCACAAGTACAACAGGGACAGTGACTGTGGTTCCCCAGGGATCATTAGGACTTCAGACAGCTCATAGAACACTTGACAGTTTTGTCTGCCAGCAATACCTGTAACCCAGCGAAAGATGTCCCTGTTTTCACCTCAATTTTTTGTAAAAACAGTACAGCAGCAGAATGTATTTAAAGCCTCAGTCTTTTCAGACTCCTTGGGAAGTGAAAAGGGATGATTTCACTTCACTCTGCTGAAGGGAAAAGGAAAATAATTTCCTTGCTTACTTAAGCTCTTCATTTCACATTGGTATTTAAGATTAAATATACTAATGTAGCTTTCTAAACACAAATTATACTGCATGTCTCTTGCATTTGGTTTCCCTCATTTTTATTTACTTCATGCATCTATCCAGACATGACCATCTGCCATATCCCAGGATGCTACACAGCCCTTCAGATATTGAAAGATCAGAATCTGCCCCAAACCTCCTGGATTCACATCTCTCTACGCTCAAACATCACATGTCTCAGCAATCTTCCCTCTTGACATGGATATGGTTCTCTCCAGGACCCAAACTTTAGTCCACTACGTCGTAGAATGCAGGGCTAGTCCTATTTTTAATATGCAGACACCATGAAATGTGTACTGTCATCTGCTAGCCAAGATCACGTTTGCTAATGGCCATTAAAATCGCAGTCTCCCTGACAGTTCTACTACTTGAAAAGCATTATGAGGCCCTATTATAAAACCCAGAAAACTAACAATCCCTAAAAATTTTTGCAGTAGTCTAGTCGTGTTGGTCACAGATGAGAGAAACAGAAGGTGGGTGAGGTAATATATTTTATTGGCCCTACTTCTGGTGGTTGAAGGTAGTTTTTGAGCTACAGAGCTCAAAAAGCCCAGACCTGAAGAGCTCTCTGTAGCTCAAAAGCTTGTACCTTCCACCAACAGAAGTCGGTCCAATAAAAGACGTTATGGTACCTCACCCACCTTGTCTCTCTCAATCCCTAAAATTGTTATTGAGGGGTTTTACTTTTATTACAAATATCCTCTATGTCTTTTTAATGCATCACTAAAAGGAACATCATACAAACCAATCTGAATCTGTTGTCAAACAAAATGCAACTGCATACTGACTGTAGACTTGTATGCCAAATTACAGACTGAAGCAAATTAAAATGATAAATCCCCTCAAAAACAGAATTGGTAATAAGAGCCTTTAATAAATCTATTCCAATATGCACCAGTGCCTAAACATTTGCATTCATCTAGCAGGATTACCAATGATTGAATTTCTAATCACAAACTACACATTTCAAATAGTCCCCTGGCAACATATATGTTGCATATTCTCTCCAATAAATGTATGTTAAAAAACTGAAAATGCTTCTTTCAAAGTACAATGAAATTTAACAAAATCAATAAGAAACTCACTTTTAATCAGACTATCTTCTATATGAGCATAGAAATAAAAATCCATTAATTAGCACACTAGTGCTGTTAATAGTTAATTGAATTTATACAGGACAGTGGACTAAGATACTACTATAGCAATTGGTGAGGCTATTTTATTTTTGGAGTCATCATGGATTTCCTAGAAAATGTGACCATTTGCTGTGAACAAAACCTTTGAAGTGTTCCAGCTTTCTGTTGGCCTTTCTACTTGTGTATGCACAGAGAAAAACCTGATTAACGTGGATGTGATTAGGATCTTCATACTACACAGACTTATGCACATGCTTAACTTTAGACTGCATTATGAGAGATTAACAATATCCTGTAAATTTGTGAACAAACCTTATGGAATTACGATGAACTTTGTTGCATTAAATTAAACCTTACTGAATTAAGGTTAATACCTTGGGGTACACTGTACTAAAAATGCAATTGTGTACATGTTGTGGCACTGTATGTACTCTCACTAGTAGGGACAGGGATGCTAATGAATTTCTTCCTTTATCAACCTTAGAAGCCATCCCCCTGGGGAGGTGCGCATGTACTAGTTCAAACTGGATTTCCCAGGGACCAACAGAGCAAGAAACGATTTTTGGATAAATAGCCTGATTTTAAAGTGATCTAGGACCTTCTTCCTGATGCAGCAAATGGACAGGATCTCTGGTACATGGAGGGTCACAATACTTAGGGAAGGATTGGAAGGATTTGGTCTACTGAGGCCTCATAAGACCACATGCCTGTTCTGATCTGAAGCTGTAATAACTTGTAACCACAACTCCCCTAGAGTTAGGGTGACCAGGTGTCCTGATTTTATAGGGACAGTCCCGATGTATAAGACAAAGTCCTATATAGGCACCTATTACCCCCTCATACTCTGTCCCAATTTTTCACACTTGCTATCTGGTCACCCTACCTAGAGTGGAGTGTTGAAGGGCTGCTCCTGCCAGAATCCATGTTAGGGTTGGGACTCTGGTAAGCTTATAAACATCCGTGTAAAGTTCTTCTGTTTTTTAAATATTTTCTCTGCAGTGCTTTTACTTTAAGAATAAAGAAGGCTTGCTTAGAAAGAACTGTATGGTTATTTATATCGTAGCAGTCACTCTTATCTGTCTCTGAAGAGACAGCAAACAGGTCTGTTTAGGCTCCCTGGGAAATACACAGTGAAGGCAGGGAACTCAGCAGCCTGTGAATACCCTGATCAGAAAGGAGAGACATACAGCTCTCCACCCAGAAAGGCAACAGCTGGGGAGCTGAAACATGAGAGTCGGTGCTCTTGCTGAACCACTGAGGGGAAATGCAGGGACAGTTGCACTGAACTGTCGCATTCATCATGAGAGTTACTATGAACAAAGTTGTGGCAGACAGACAAAATGAGTAAATATTTGTCACATTTCCACCTCCAGGGTATTTACTGTATTATTTGGCAACATATTTTGTACTAAATGCAATATTCCAATTGATGACAAAAGAAAGCCTACATGTATGTGCCCTATAGAAGTTACATAAAGATTGATTTTGCAGTAACCTTCTCTAGGGAAAAAACAGGTGATTGAAATGTCTTTGGCATGAAATCAATGCAGCAAGAAAAGCAGTCCCTAGTTTGGTGCAGGCATTTACATCTGATAACCTCCTTCCCAGTTTGCAAACATTGCTTAAATTACATTTAAAAGTTTCCCATTACATTAAGCAAAACCAAGTCTGCATTCCTACCTGGAAGCAATCAAACTCTATTTTCCTTAGTTAAAGTTTCAGAAGTCAGTTCTGTGGATGTTTATGGGGGACTCTGTTTTTTTAAACACAGACTATACTCTGAGTTTTGAAAATTTTCCAGTGTAAAACTCCAATGTGTTTAAAAAACTTCCTGTAAAAATTGTTTTACTTAATGAAGCAGTCCTAGAATCTTAAAGCATTGTTCAATTATTAGCTACTTACATGTGCTTGTTAAATTGAATGTTGACCCATTACATTTACTGGTTTGCTACTTTGAATGACATTCTCCCTCCTCCTGCCTCATGGAAAAAAATACCACCTTAGTTACAGTCACACTAGCTGCTACCATCTTTTCCTACATCTTTCTACTGACTAATGTAATATATGAAGACTCAAAGTATCTTGAAAAAAATCCTCTTATCAGTACTACTGTATAATCATTTGAGCTGAACTGCATTTTGTAATAAGCAACTGATACCTAGTGCCTTTTATGCACCCACAACCACAAAGAGCTACAATATATTCTTGGCATTAGGTTGATTTCTCAGTATAAACGAAAACTATTTGGCCCAATCTGGCCATAATCCGATGGCCAACATTTTTGCAAGTTCTCTCCAGCCCCATCATAACCCTCTCAGAGGAAAACAATCTCTAAATACATACTGCTTTGGAGTTCTTCTTTTTGGTCCTCTCATTCTCTAATCCAGCCTGTAGTAAGAGTAAGAATAGCCGGTGAAAACATCAATGAATTCTTGTATTTCTATCTTCCCCCTGTCCTACATGCAAAAACCAAGTCTTGTGTTCCTACAAATCTACAGAGCATGATTCAATGTACACACTCAGTGAGGATATAGAAAACAGAATCACACCAGATTCAAATTGCTAGTTTATAATTTTAAATTATTAAAGAACGATAACCATGCAGTTAACATTAATAGCTGCAGTTAAAACTATTCATGCCTGCTGGATTAAATCAATGAATAAAGCCCTCTGCCATATATACGTACTTAAACATCAATATATCCATGCAAAAACTTAGCATAGTAAGTGTTAGAACTGTATCTGAATATAGGACACTGACCAAGGAAATAGAATATGTTGAGTGAACAAATTCTTAATTTGAAATAGGGGTAGGGAATGCAGAAAAGGAGAGAAAATCACAGCCTTCAATGAAATTGGCTGCAAGAGCTTGTTTTCAAGTTCTGATGTGGAGGCTGATTCACAACAGCCAGCTAGAGGGAGGTAGAAATGACCCTCAGTTCAAATAAAGAACTGCTCTGCATTCAGCAACTTTAAAAAAAGATCATCTTGTACTTTGCATTTTGTGGAGGCACAACAAGACCCTATTCTCTGTCACAATAGACTCACAAGGGAGTAGTATTAACATTGTCGTGTGATCTAAACCCAGATTTAAGGATCCCAGTCTTATGGTCCTTTTTTTATTTTTTTGCAATGAGTATATATACACACATACTATAACTATGAATGTTGATTTTACCTTCACAAGCAAAGATAAGGCTATTCAGACATGGTATATACTGTACTGCAGATTTATTCATCGTCTGTTTCCCAGAACAGATCTACTTGAAATGAGTTATGTAAAATAAAAGGTGCTTGAAATACACAAGAAATTAAAGTTGAATATAATATTCAACTCTAATAGGTAACAGCTTTTCTACCTAGATTTTAGTGATTTCCAAGACAGCTCTTTGTACAATGGGGAAAATGTCCAAGAGGTCCTCCTGGGGGAATTCTGCGCCACTGCACATGTGCAGAATTCATGTCCCCCACAATAGCTTTGCTTCCCTGCAGAAAAATGACTGACAGGTAAGAAAAGGGAAGCTGCAAGAGCAGTCATGCACCACTCCTTAGCTGCACAGTACATTGTTTCAGGCACACAGAACAGTCAGCAGAGAGGTAAATCACCGCAGGGCTGGGGACACGCCAGCCAGTGACTCCTACCCTGAGCTGGGATCAGATGCTAGTCCCTGTTGGGTTGGAGGCAGGAGAAGATGTACAAGAAGTAGCTGGGGCTGTGTCAGACCTACCCTCAGAAACCTCTCTCAGCTGTAGGAAGTTCAGCATCTTCCCTTGCTTCCTGCCCCCATCACTCCTCAGCTGTGGGGGAGGGATCATTGTACAGGGAACTGCTCCCCATCCTCCCAACCCCCATGCATCCTAACCTCCCATACCCAGACACTCCTGCCGAGCCTCACCCCACCCAGAACCCCCCTCACCCGCCATACCCAAACCCCATCTCCTTGAACCTCAACCCCTGCATCTGAAGCCCCCTGCACCCAGGCCTCCTGCCTCAGAACCCCGACCCTTGCACCCAGACCACTCCCACTGAACTCCCTGCACTCAAGCCCCCACCCTGAGTCTTCACATCCAGACCCCAACGCCACTGACTCCCAACTAGCTGCACCCAGACCCCTAAGCCCCACTCCCCCAGCACCCAGACCTCCTTGCTGAGGCCCCCACACTCAGACTCCTCCACTGAGCCCCAACCACTTTCACCTGGAAGCCCCTGCAGAGTCCCATTGCCCCTGTACCTGGAACACCTCCAATGAACCTCTGTGCATCCAGATCTCCCCACATCTAGACCCCCCACTGAGCTGCCTGCACCCAGATTGTCCCACACAGAATCCTCTCATCCCACACTTGGATCCCCCCCACAAATACTGAGCCCCTCCACACTTGGATCCTGTCTGGTTCAGCCTGCCCACCCACACCTGGAGCAATGGGGCAGGGCCCCAGAGTGTTTCTGGGGCAGGCCCAGGCCTTGTGCTGTGTCAGGGTTGGGTGCAGCCTCACCACTGACTCCATGCCCCGGGAGTGGGAAGGCTCCCACCTTCATGCAGCCAGTGGCCTGTGCTCTGCACTGCCATGCCGGAGACTCTGAATTTATTTGTTGACAAATAAAACTTGCAGAATTTTAAAATATTGTGTGCAGAATTTTTAGGCGCAGAATGCCCTCAGGAGTAAAGAGGAAAAAAGTTCGCTATTCACGTCTCAATTCAACACACATTTTGAAAATAGTGAGATTTGTATTTGTGAAGGTTACCACACAGAGCACTGGAGAACGAAACCATCTCTCCTCCGAGCAGGTACAATGTAAGTAGTGGCAATGCATGAGTCTCCACGCAGCCCTGAAGGGATGACACCTTTAGGTGGGAGTTAATTAATTCTCCATGATTGTTACTCAATCCTTTGCCTTGCTGAGTCTGACAAATGTCACAATGCTAAGTGAAGCAGTGGGATGTCTCTCATTCCTTGCAGTCAGGTATCCACATCAGAGACCATAACACTGCCATCATGATCATTTGCCTTTTTGGGTCTCCTTCTCTACTATTGACCAGAGATAGCAATAGGAGTTAGAAATTGTGGGGGAAAAAATACTGTCACACACTGCAACTTCAAACCATTCTCACCACTGGATAGGCGCTGGCATACTCCAAGTCAGACTGTCAAGAGCATGAGAGGAAACAAAAACTATCAGAATACAAAAAACCCAAAGATGGCAATCAGGAAGACATAGGTACTGAGGTGTAAAAGTTTAAAATTCCTTGGTTTTGAGCAATGACAGCACCAGTTCGGAAGTCAGGAACTTCAGCAACCATCAACCAGAGTAACGAGAGAAACAGAGACAAGTCCTTGTACACTGCATCACTATTACACAATAACAACAACATTTCACCTTGTAGGATCTTGGATGTGGGACTTGGCCCATTGTGAAATTATTAGGGAAAACTGAAGAGAATTTGCAGTGGAAGAAGACTGAAACCAGGGTCATACGTCTTAAAAAACCAAAAGATGATATTCTAAGTTTTTCTGCAACAAAAATCACTTAAGGGTAAAGCAAGCCTATTGGGCTTCCAGAATGATAAGGTAGAATCCTTGGGCAGTTTTTATCAGTCTCAGAACAAGCCACAGTAAAACATTCTTAGAGAAAATTCCAGGCAAAAATTCTCTGAGAAAGAAATTGCTGATTTGGAGGGCTGGGAGATTTCACATGGTAATAATTTTTCTGACATTGCTCCACTGTTTGGAAGCTTCCTGTCCAAAAGAGAAAGAACCAACCCTTCAAGAGAAAATCTGTAAACTCTACCCATCTTGTATGGCGTTCCATGAGTGCCCATACAGATATTTCAAGGAACTTTCACAGGAAGCAAAACAGCTTCTTTTCACGAGAAATTAAAAAAACCATTTAACACCAAATCCAAATATGAAGATTTCCATAATACAAAATCCAAATATGAAGATTTCTATAACAAGTAAACTTTGAAACAGAAGGTTTTCAACCAAATTCCACCTTTACTTACTGACAAAGACCAGAGTTCTGATTTTTCTGTGACTCTAATCTAGTTTTACAAACTCTTAAATAGAGATAATGTAGTTTCCTTGTTTCTAAAGTGTTCTTTATGTTAACTAGGCTTAGCAAAATAAGCAGAGAACCCTGAACTCAGATCCTAGGAGCCCAGGTTTTCGTTTCACTTTTATACACACATAAAAAAGCCAGACCAAAGACTCCTGAAAGAAGTCAACAGAAGCATAACTAAATGTCTACACAGACCACTTAAAGCATATTCACAATGCTGTCTTGTTAAGCAATTGTGAGCCATATATCAATGCTAAGAACAGAATTAGTTGTATTTTGTTTCAATGTGAATTAAATCATCTGCATTAAACCAAGTCTATTAAGGGACAGACTTTGGTTCAGACTAATGAGCTAATACAGGGGTAGGCCACCCATCGCATGCGTGCAGAAGGCAGCATGCGAGCTGATTCTCAGTGGCACCCGCACTGCCTGGGTCCTGGCCACCAGTACAGGGGGCTCTGCATTTTAATTTAATTTTAAATGAAGCTTCCTAAACATTTTAAAAACCTTATTTACTTTAATACAACAATAGCTTAGTTCTATATTATAGACTTATAGAAAGAGACCTTCTAAAAATGTTAAAATGTATTACTGGCACGCGAAACCTTAAATTAGAGTGAATAAATGGAGACTGGGCACAGCACTTCTGAAAGGTTGCTGACCCCTGAGCTAATATATCTACCTCCTGCTTTCCTTGGCCTGAAGTCACAATTGCCCCTGGGTCAGGGCAGGAAATCTCAAGGGTTTCTCATTCTTCAAGTCTTAAAATGTAGGGGTCAAACCTCCCTCAGTGTGTGCAAATTTTGGAGAGGATATTTCAGTCATTAATTTCCTTGCAGGCCATGAAAATACACATAGTCAGGACTAGATAAGCAGTTTAATTGAAAATTGCCCAGAACAAACTAAACTGAAACCTTAAGTGCTCTAGGAATGAAAGCATTTTTTCCTAAGTCAGTTCCATGAACAATTTTATTAAAGTTTAATTCAACTAAAATCTAAAAAAATCCATTTTAATGTTCGTATTTCTTAACCTTCTCATCATTGAGGAAAACCCATTACTGCTTTCTTGTTAGCGAAATAAAGAATGCAAGGTCACAAAGGTATCAAGCACATTCTAGTTATACTGTTTGGGCAATTAAATTAATCCCCAATTCCAGGACGTGGGAATGTTACAGTGAAACCAATGTCATACAATGACTAGTATATAGATGCCACACAAAAAGGAAATGAGACACTTAGCATACAAGATATACTGTATGTCCACCAGATGATGGAAATTTAATTAGCACTCATTCAATTTGTTTCCCCAGTGGTAGAATTTTAGGTCTTTTACATATAAATATAAATCTATTTAGGGGAAAATAAGACCATTCCATTCAACAGTTCCTCTGGGGATATTCCTCCAGGAAAAAAAATAATTATTAACTCTTAGTTGGCTAGTTAATTACAAGATCTTCCAAGAGCTGCATGAAACCTCCCTGCAAATGGTAAAAGCTAGCATTAAGAATGTGGGTCATTCTTTAATATATATATAATCTTAATTTGTCTGAGGTGAATAATCTATATCAGGGGTTCTCAACCTTTTTTCCCCCCGAGGCTCCCCCCCCTCCCAACATGCTATAAAAACTCCACAGCCCCCCATACCACAACTGTTGTTTTTTTCCTCGTGTAAAGGGGTAAGAACCAGGGCAATTGCCTGGGACCCTACATCATAAGTTGCTCAGGCTTTGGCTTCAGCCCCGGGTGGTGGGGATTGGGGCCCCAGGCAGCAGTCCTGCATGACAGGGCTTCAGCTTTCTGCGCTTGGCCCTAGCAAGTCTAACACCAGCCATGCTTGGCAGACCCTCTGAAATTTGCTCAGGGGCCCCCAGGCTCCTGGTTGAGAACCACTGATCTATATCATCTTAAAGAGGTAATCTCATGCTATCGTTAACTGCATTAAGACTCTGTCTGCATTAGAAAACAATTATTCTTAATGGAACCAGAAGAACAGAACGGGTTTAGGCACAAATGATTCTATGTGCCCACTCTTGCCTCACAACCTAAGTCGTGCAGAACGCAATGCCATCCACAGCCTCAGAAACCATCCTGACATTATAATCAAAGAGGCTGATAAAGGAGGTGCTGTTGTCATCATGAACAGGTCTGACTACCAAAAGGAGGCCGCCAGACAACTCTCCAATACCAAATTTTACAGGCGTCTTCCCTCAGATCCCACTGAGGAATACACTAAGAAACTGAACCATCTACTCAGGACACTCCCTACACTAACACCGGAACAAATCAACATACCCTTAGAACCCCAACCAGGGTTATTCTATCTACTACCCAAGATCCACAAACCCGGAAATCCTGGACGCCCCATCATCTCTGGCATTGGAACTCTCACTGAAGGACTGTCTGGATATGTGGACACTCTACTCAGACCCTATGTTACCAGCACTCCCAGCTATCTCCGTGACACCACTGATTTCCTGAGGAAACTACAATGCATTGGTGACCTTCCAGAAAACACCATCCTAGCCACCATGGATGTAGAGGCTCTCTACACAAACATCCCACACACTGATGGAATACAAGCTGTCAGGAACAGTATCCCTGATGATGCCACAGCACAACTGGTTGCTGAGCTCTGTGCCTTTATCCTCAGACACAACTATATCAAATTTAATGACAATATATATCTCCAGATCAGTGACACCGCTATGGGCACCCGCATGGCCCCACAATATGCCAATATTTTTATGGCCAACCTGGAACAACGCTTCCTCAGCTCCCGTCCACTCACGCCCCTTCTCTACCTACGCTACATTGATGGCATCTTCATCATCTGGACCCATGGGAAGGAGACTCTGGAAAAATTCCACCATGATTTCAACATCTTCCACCCCTCCATCAAACTCAGCCTGGACCTATCTACACGGGAGGTCCACTTCCTAGACACCACGGTGCAAATAAGTGGTGGTCACATTAACACCACCCTATACCGAAAACCTACCAACCGCTATGCCTACCTTCATGCCTCCAGCTTCCATCCCGGGCACACCACAAGATCCATTGTCTACAGCCAAGCACTGAGGTACAACCGTATCTGCTCTAACCCCGCAGACAGAGAGCAACACCTAGAAAATCTCCACCAAGCATTCTCAAGACTACAGTATCCACACGAGGAAATAAGGAAACAGATCAACAGAGCCAGATGTGTACCCAGAAGCCTCCTACTGCAAGACAAACTCAAGAAAGAAACCAACAGGACTCCACTGGCCATCACATACAGTCCCCAGCTCAAACCCCTCCAACGCATCATCAGGGATCTACAACTCATCCTGGACAATGATCCCACACTTTCACAGGCCTTGGGTGGCAGGCCAGTCCTCGCCCACAGACAACCTGCCAACCTGAAGCATATTCTCACCAGCAACTGCACACCGCACCATAGTAACTCTAGCTCAGGAACCAACCCATGCAACAAACCTCGATGCCAACTCTGCCCACATATCTACACCAGCAACACCATCACAGGACCTAACCAGATCAGCCACACCATCACCAGTTCATTCACCTGCACGTCCACCAATGTAATATATGCCATCATATGCCAGCAATGCCCCTCTGCTATGTACATCGGCCAAACTGGACAGTCTCTAAGGAAAAGGATAAATGGACACAAATCAGACATTAGGAATGGCAATATACAAAAACCTGTAGGAGAACACTTCAACCTCCCTGGCCACACAATAGCAGATTTTAAGGTGGCCATCCTACAGCAAAAAAACTTTAGGACCAGACTTCAAAGAGAAACTGCTGAGCTCCAGTTCATCTGCAAATTTAACACCATCAGCTCAGGACTAAACAAAGACTGTGAATGGCTTGCCAATTACAGAACCAGTTTCTCCTCCCTTGGTTTTCACACCTCAGCTGCTGGAATAGGGCCTCATCCTCCCTGATTGATCTAACCTCGTTATCTCTAGCTTGCTTCTTGCTTGCTTATAGATACACCTGCCCCTGGAAATTTCCACTGCTTGCATCCGAAGAAGTGGGTATTCACCCACGAAAGCTCATGCTGCAAAACGTCTGTTAGTCTATAAGGTGCCACAGGATTCTTTGCTGCTTCTACAGAACCAGACTAACACGGCTAGCCCTCTGATACTCTAGCCATGCTAATTCATGTTTCAAACTGTGGCAGTATTGCCCTATGTCAGTACCAGGACTCCTCTAGACTATTTCAATTGAAATGGCCTCTGAGTACTCATTCCACAGGCTCCAGAATTTTAAGCGTTTTCAAAAGACAATCAGTGCACCATGGGACGGGAGCAGGACTGTCTCAACCATGTGCGCTATGATGAAAGTTAATTGGGTCCACACTGGAATTAAAATGGTGCACACTGGAATGGTACAGAGTGAAGCACTTTGATGTACCTACAAATATACTGGTTGGACCTATTTTGTACGTGACAAAGTGTTTTTCAGATGTACTAGGAAGATGTTACTGTTCTTAAATGGTGAATTTATCTCATATAGATTAGACCTAATGGCTGTGAGCTCCTGTGCTCACTACACATGCACAAGTGATCCTTCCATAGTGCCCAGTCTCATTTCTGGGAGGAGACAGGCTCCAAACATCTCATTAAGGCCAGCTTTGAAGAAGAAGTCATCTGGATCTCCAAGCTATTTAAAAAGATCAGCTAAAAACAGTGTTAATACTGATTCACAGTAACACTGAACTGATGTGCTTTCCATCAGTTGATTTACATTTAGTTTCTAAACTGTGACCCCTCACCCCCAACCGAGTGAATGCTGCATCATTTCTCAGATTGCTCCATATGGTCACTAACACTGGAACAGCTTAAAAAGATCCATGCAAGAGGAAATTCTGTAGACCCACATCTTGACTAAATCCTTCCCCCGGTGATTAGTGGAGAGAGTATTCAGCAGAAAAAAAATCTCAATGGAATGTTATTCTTTACTTCTATTCATATTTACAACTGAATGAAACTGACACACCTACACAGTTCTCCTTGGATGAAGGAATTGTTGGCTTCAATGTAAGCCTCAAGTATAAGGTTACAATGTAGGAAAACTGGGAGGTTTGGGAGACAAGAAATTATCAGGGTGCAGAGGAACTTGTTACAAGATGTGGGAGAACAGCAACATCAATAAAAAAATTCATGCACTTAATTGTACAAGTTACTAACCCTCAGGCTTCCACGGCTACCCACTGACATGCGCTCATCTTCATCTGAAGCCTATTGAAGAGAAAGTGTAGGAGACAAGAAACAATTAAAAGAATACAGATAACAAGCAATGAAACAAGTAACGATAGAATCAATGAAACAGAAGCTAGAGGGAGGAAAAGATTTGGTGCTAAACTCCTTAAAAAAAAGGCTTGCCCAGTACATATGTTTCATTTATATTAGATGACAAACATGAGAGTAAATAGAACAGAGCCACGTCAAACATTGTATTGCCTGAAAATGGTCCAAAGGAAGTTCTAAAGCATTCCCCTACAGGCTGAACAGGTTAGGAGCTTGTACAACTCCTCTTTGTGCCATGCCTAGGTCATGCAAAACAAACAGGTTAATTGTTCTCTTGTGCAAAAGAGTTGGATTTTAATTTGCAAAAACTCCCCAGAATTCTTTGCAGAGAGGCATGAAGTATTGGACCAAATTAACAGTAAATACATTTGTTTTTAAAAGACACACTGCCAGTGTGCTGGAAGTGATGTATATAAATATGTATGAAGAAGGCACACAAGAAAATACTAACCGAGGCATTTCTTCTGGATCTACGAGAATAACGCTCACTGTCTTCCTATCAAAGCAGCAGAGAAAATAAGAGTGAAATGTTGAAAGGACAGAAATAGTAAAACAAAGCCTTCAGTAAGAAAAAATGAAACCTCAGCAGGGTTGAGAAGGAAGCTGGATTTAGCAAGGTTTAATCTGATAATGACAGATGATGCACTATTGTAACTGAGGAAAAGAATTAGAGCTTTCTATTTCCCTACACCTGTCATCCTTCCTTCATTCCAGCCCATTCTTCACTACTATACATTTCTAAAATACAATGGCAAGTTATAGGCATTGTTTTCTTTACTTGTACCTAGTGTAGTTGTGGCCATGTTGGTCCCAGGATATGAGAGTGACATTGTAGGTGAGGTAATATCTTTTAGTTGAACCAACTTCTGTTGGTGAAAGAGACAAGCATACGTGTCAACTTTCTAACGTGCTGGCGGTTGCTCTGTCCCAGGCCCCAATCTCTACTCTATCCCTAACCCAAGGCCCCGCCCCTGCCCTGCCTCTTCCCGCCCCTTCCACGCCCTGCCTCTTTCTGCCACCACCCCCTTAGCATCCTGCCTTCCACGGCGGGCGAGAGGCACTGGGAGGGAGGGGGAGGCGCTGATCAGCGGGGCCACCAGCTAGTGGGAGACACTGGGGGGAGGGGAGGCACTGACGGGGGGGTTGCTGGTGGATGCGCTGCACTCACCTTCCCCCCCCCATGGGTGCTCCACCCCTGGAGCACCCATGGAGTCGGTGCCTATGGAGACAAGCTTTTGAGCTCCCCAGGGACCCTAAGAAGAGCTCAAAAGCTTGTCTCATTCACTAACAGAAGTTTCTGCTTGTCTCTCTTATTAGTACCTAGACATTCACAGTGCAAACACACTGATTAAGACAGTTAAATTTACTACCCTAATGGATCTGAGAGCCTGTAGCTACAGCTCTTTTTAAAAGAAAGCTTCCTAGCCTATATCCCCCCTCAGAAAGAAGTCTTACACAATTTGAATGACATTCTCTACCCTGTAAAAATGAGAAGGCAGTCCACCTTTTATTGTGGGTTTCACTGAAATACATGGCCTTTGCTAACAAGCTAAAAGAATCTGTATCCTACTTCCAATCACTGGGCTATATTATACATTGCCTTGTATGGGAACTTTGAACACTAACAATGTGGTAGGATGCACTAAACCTCAACAAAATGGTTTTAACACTATTTAGCAATGCCTAAAAAGTGGAATGCATAATAAACTTACATGTTGTACAACTATATTTGCCAGAGGCAAGTTTAAATGTGTTGGTTTTCAAGCAAGCTTCAATATTCTGTAGTTAGCGCTCTGCCCAACAAAACTAAGTTCTGGATTTGGGAAGCACTAGAGATAGCGAGCTCTCGCTCTCTCTCTGCGGACAGCATGCAAGGTTTTGAAGTGACAAAGGCTGACTTGTGAGCTCTCAAGGGAGTATCATCAGGTTTGGCAGGTGGGTCTTGCTCACATGCTCATACTAATCACCATTTTCAGTGTGATGAAGGAATTTTCCCCAGGTCAGACAGACAGGGACCTTGGTTTTGTTTTTGCCTTTGTGCAGCATGGGTAGGGGTCACCTGCTAGGATCCTCTGGATATAAAACACTAAATCAATTCCCTACATTTGCCAAGGCCTTGTGCACTGGTGCACTTCAGACCCTTCTATTCTCTGCTTGTGGCACAGAACAGTTTAGTCTCCTGAGGGCTGTAATACTTGAATCTAATCCAGGTCAGTAGGTTAAACACAAGGGTAACGGGGAGGGGTTTAGTGGCCTGTGATGCGCAGGAGACCAGACTAAATGATCTGGTCGTCCCTTTTGGCCTCAAACTCAATAAGGAATTTCACCTTGTCTGGATGGTAAGTCACCTTGACAAGGGTGGGAGTGTAAACCAAGAAAGCGTGTGTGTGGCTGTGGGGACAGGGGAAAGGGATCAGAGTTCCAAGAATCAAGCCAACAACTCCCAAAAACTAACTCATGTTACCAGGTCAGGGGTACCCAAAAAGACCAGCCTGGAACAACAGCCCTGCCTCCAGTCCCTAACTAATGAAAGGCTTTATAAACTAAGGATCAAAGAATAATTTCTTTTTAAAAACTGAAATGAATACATTTGAAACCAAATCTGGTCTGTTTTAGCAACTATTTTAGTTATCAGGAAAAAACATTTTTTTCCAGGTCAATTTTTGTGTGTGCTTTAAAATCAAGAAATCCATTGTTAGCAACTATTTCAATCTTATGTTATGACCATTGGACAGTCGAATATTCTTGAGAAGCTAATCTATGTTTGATGGCTTACTACATAGTGAAAGCTAGGAAGTTAGATTTCAGAACTGATGGGAGCGGGAACATCACAAGAGTAATGTAAGAGCATGAATGTTGGTGTTTGCCCTTCTAACTACATTGTATAAGGTACAGCTGAAGAGGATCACAGGGTCAAGGCAAAAATGTCTGGAAGTCCCTGGCTACAACCCACCCAAGGTTTAAGTATTTATTCAACTTAGACATTGAGAACTCAAACTATCCCAAAAAATCAGACCAAAAAAAAGTTATATCCTATTGCTAATGCCAGCAATAATTGTAATGTATTTTAATTCCAATCAGTTTTAACAGTTTGGGGACAGAGCTTTGTGAAGCAGAACAGCTTCTATCATCACATCCTATATATTAGACCCTTCAAACTGACTACAAACAAAAACACATGTAAGCAATACTCCAGATGCAGAGTTCAAAACAGTCTTCATAAGATTGGAAATTAATTCTTCAAATATAGCAATATATCTGTCCCATGGAAAATTGTAAGCTGTACAAGATTTCAATGTTAAAATTATTTTTAGCTTTGTTGGTCAAGGCCTACCATCCACTGCTCGATGTCACCCCACTTTGTATCCAGACCATAATATTTCTATAGACAGAAAAGGGAAAAACAGAATTTAGATGAGAAAGATAAGCACTGAACTTTGAGACATGCATTGCCATGGTTCTGCCAAGCTGCATAGTCCGTCTCTCACACTGAAACATGCACACTCAAGGATTAGACAAAACATGCCAGTGCAAAGCTGCAAATTGCAGAGTGAGACTCAGCTCCTTGATGCCAGTATGAAAAGCAGCGCATGCCTTGAAAGAAGAAAAGTGTTATGCTTTGTTTTTAAACCAGACAATCATAAGCAAAGCTATGGGGAAAGGAGTGAGAAAGGGTGTAATGAGCCTTGGGTTCCTGACCCAGTTCAGTCAAGACTTGTTACAAGGGATCCGAACATAACACTTTCAGGATGAAAAGTTCCATCAAACCATGGATTTGTACACTTGGAAGGAAGACAAAGTGATTAACTTAGCGTTAATCTCCATGTATTCTTATGAAAATGAACAATTCTTAAAAGATCCTTTTCAAAATGTGATAGGCTTTTCCACGACTTCCATCATCATGAAAGTGGTACAATATCATGAATGGCAAGAGGTTACACATTATAAGGAACCTGCAGTACAGTTTAGGATGTGCAGAACCTCAAAAGGTGGAGGGTAAGGTCTGGAAAGCCCACACCCACTCAGTACCAAATATCACATATGCATTCCAGGAAGAAAGCCTTCAGTTTCTTGGTTCATAGTTTCTTTGCATAACAACCCTGGAGTAACCCTACTGATTTTGTGATTGGATTAGACAAGAAGTGCTTTAGAGTTCAGTAACCTAACAATTTCAGGTTTTTTCTTCCCATATACACACTGTATTAAAAGCTCTATTTTGGAGATTTAATGAAAGTCTACTTAACACAAAATAGTATGACTACCTTTGTGAAAGTTAAAACAAAATTAAAGAATTACTGCTATAAAGAAGAATCACTGGAAACGAGGAGGAGTATTAGCACAGATAGTTCCTATTTAGGAGGAAGAGGCACATCAGAACAATTTATTTGACTAATATTCTCCTCAAAAAGATTCATATTATTGTAAATAAGCCCACATCTAATCTTTGCCTGTACCTGCATTGTTGGCAGTGCCTTTGAGAGTGAGACAGAATTGTTTTGTTTAGATCGCATAACATTTAAGTTAAACATTCAAGAACTGGAAGTCTTTATGGTATACTCAGCGTTTAGCATCAACTTACTTCCTTACTTCCTAAAACAATCTGCTTATGAGAAAACTTGGTGAAAGACATTTGTTGGCTTCCCTTGTCTAATTCGCTCAGATTACAAACCTCTTGCCTAACTGTGCCTTCAAACCAAAGGGGGTGATCTGGTGAGACCCCCTCCCCCAGAAAGAGAAAAGCAGTGCTTTTCAAAGGAGATCATAAACATTTTAGATTCACTCCCTCTGGGGCACCTGGCATTGGCCACTGTCGGTAGACAGATACTGGGCTAGATGGACCTTTGGTCTGACCCGGTACGGCCTTTCTTATGTTCTTATGTTATGTTCTTATCACTGCTCAGTTAGGAGAATCTGGGCAGACAAAAACACATAGTTAACTTGATAGATATCATTGGCTTGGAGGAACAATTGAGAATGAGTGGATGGATGCTTACTGCATTCTTATACAAGTATGAAAAATATTAGAATATGAGCTTCCAAAAGCAGTGTCTGCCATTTAAATCAAACATTTTTAAAATAATTAAAAAATAAGAGAATTTATTTAGTGCTTTATATTTTTTAAAGCACTATGCAATCATGATTCTAGAACATAAAGAAAAAGACTCTTATTCAGCAGGGTAATTTACTTGCATGTTTAAAATTTGACACACAAGTTATTGCTTCTCTTTTCCACAAAGCATTTAAGCATGGACTCACAAACCTTTTGCAATGCTCATACACTGCTTAGCCAGAAAGAAATAAGAATCCAAAGCGTACTTCAAGGTAGGGCTTAATACATTTCTTTTGTACTACTTCTTGTGCTTTCTTCAGTAACTGACCATGGTTACAAGCTTTATGCGTCTCATCACAAGTGCTGAGGTAGAAATGTAATATAAATGATAATCTACCCCAAAATTAAATATAAACACAAGGTCCCAATCCTGTAAATAAATGCACTGGTTTAGACAACTGCAGAGTCTTGTCTGGCAAAACTTATACATTTTGCTTTGTAATTAAAACGGCACATTTTTGCTGATTAAAACGGCACATTTTCTCCAAAACAATTTGCTTGGAATTTTGTCTGGTAACCAGATTGATTTAAATGATGCAATTCATCCTAAAAATTCCATGAAAATAAAAAACCCAACCCACTGTGTTTGTATAGGAAGCTTTTATAAATAAAATTAACAATATGCTCAAGGTTTTGTGAACCATGCTTTCTGCACACTTAATCCTACTGTTTGTGACCTGGCCTTCTGAATTCAGACTTGTGAACAAGGACAAGGAGATATCCATAGAAGATTTCAATGTTTCTCAAATATACCTCTGGGCAGTTTTACAGTTCTCCTTTGTGCCTTCCCTTCCTCCACCCACCTAACGCTACAAGGTTTAATACCATTGGTGAAAGAAAGGCTACTGAGTGCCTTAGAGGTTCTATTCTTTAATTTCTAAAATGCTTTGATATAAACATGATCACCTCATATTGACTGAAAATATCTGGTAGTCTTTTAAATATGTGAAAGTATTACAGACATTTGCCAAACCAACTACATCAAGTCTCTTTCTTCAAGTATTCAAAGCTGACTATTATCTAGTTTCCCTGCAGATTTCTCTTACAAATAGTAATTCTAGGACATTTTCAAGAAGAAAAATTATGTTCACCCATTCATTTGATCTTTGTAGTTAGTATGCTATTGCGAGCTTCAAGTGCTGTTCTAGTCAGAAAAGTGACATTAAATAGCATTGTGAGGTTCCAGTTTTAACATCTGCCAGTGATTTCAGATCAAGTTTTCTCCATTTATAAGATTTAGAAAAAAACTAACTGGTAGCTTTTAAAACACTGAAAATGGGATTTGCAAGTTAAACTAGGTAATTCCTGGTTCATGTAGTAATGATTCTGAAGGCCAAATTTTACCTTGTTCTAGCTACACAATCAGAATGCCTCCAATGGGGATGTACATATGTAGTGTAACTAAGGGTTAAATTTGATCCCATAATTGGGACTTACTTAACAACTCTGTTGACGTGAAGACAGAAGCTGAATTCAACTTGCTTTCCCAAAACAGAGTTGGTTGGGCAAGGATAATGAGATTAACATTTATTTTTGCCACTGAAGTAATCAAGCTATTCCTCTGAACAGATCGACACTTTCTTATTGATGTGATCTGTTTAACATACTCACTTTTCAGAGTATAACAGCACTGTCAGAACCCTACACTACATGGTCAGTCAATGAAACATGCAACAAAGGATACTGGAGTGACAGGTCAAAGCAAACCAGAGTCTGATTTTCAGAAGACACTTATGGTGTAATGAAAGGTAACAGTCTCAGAAAGACCATTTATTAAATAAGGTGGATGACAGCAGGTTTATATAGTCTTGAGTTTCCTTCTTCCCCAAGATATCATGATAACTAAGTATTTTTTTTAACCAATTTTTCCATTTAGGTGCTATACAGTTCATGCACAGCAGCTTGAGATTTTGACATAAAATGAGGATTTGCTGATGATCAGTAACTACCATTATAAACATTAAAAATTGTAATTTTTGCATTAATTCCACAAACTACTGTACAGTTTATGACACATGAAGCCACCATATAGTTTCACGTTATGCCTGATTTGTTAAATTAAATTAATCTTTTGCTGACTACGCTGACCATTTACATGAAAATCAGCAGGGGGGAATAACTTGAAATTATGAGATGTGAGCTAGAAAGATACTGAAGTTAAGAAGAGTGTTTGACAGAGGAGAGGGTTGTTTTAAAATGTTTGACTAAGCACATTATTTTCTTAACTACCAGCACAACTCTCAGAGCTGGGGTAAAGGAGGGACAGTTAGGGTATGGAGATCACATAATAGTTAAGGATAGTTCCACACAGAAAAAACCTGCTGCGTACCATGCATTCTTGAGGGGTTATTTCTGAAATGGTATCAAGGCCCCTGATGTGACAAAGAAATGCATGCAAATCATAACACAAGCGACCAGACAAACCCTACCTTTTGGACCTGATAGATCTACAGGAAAAAGGGGAAGAGGAAAGAAATTGGGAAAGAAAAAATGCTTGTATGAATAAATTAATAAATAGCAATACAAATTTAGAACCTACTGTAAAGGGAAAAGGTTGTTTACATAGTACATACAGTAAAGCGTGAATACAGAAATAAGCCATAATTAAAATCCAGGAAACCTTTGCAAAATTAAACTTCCCTGCTTTCTCTCTCCAGCCCCCCATAATATTGATCTTAGTCAAATTATGCTCTTCCTGACTTTACACTCACTTGATACTATAATACAGAAACGTAGCTGCATGTTAACTTGTAAAAACATTTCTCAAGCTTTACATTGAGTCTGTGGCAAGATTCTTTCATTTCAAAGATCAGATGATAAGCATTGGATTTGCACCACTTGCCTATTCCATCCTCCCTCCAAAATGGTGGATACCCAAATATCTATCCAAGAGGACAATTATGCATCTACTATTACAATAAAATCAAATGAGTTTAATAGCATTAGCTGTAGATTAATCTGCCAGCCCTTAGTAATCCTCCACTTTGTTTCTGGGTTATACTTAGCTAAGGCACAGCAATGACATTTTAATAACTAGTAGGAAACTGCATTATCAAGTACAATTTTCAATCTATCAGTTACACAGAAAATGTGCCAGCTGTTGGCTGGGATTAACATTACTGCTCAAAAGCCTGTAGATAAACCCAAATACTTCCAACTGTGTTCCTCCTTCCTCTGTCCAGCTTTTAACTGTAATTGTTAATAGGCCTCCAATGATCAGATTGAAAGTGCACATCTGCAGCCATTAACGACTGCACTGCTGCTACTAACAAAACTGTTGCCTAATTTCTTACTAACAGTTTGAATAGTACACCAAAAAAATTACCACATGCTCTCTTCTCTAGTTAGTTTACTGAGTATAAAAATTTACTTTAGTTTTTAGACTAATGACGATAGTGTGTTTGTATTGAAAGAGACAGAAAAGTGTAGAGAATGGAACAAGTTTCCTTTTGAATTGGTATTAGTACCTCTAAGCAACAAGCAGTTTTTGTATTAAACAGATAAACAGTAGGAAAAACACTGAACCATGGAGAACTGGAAAATAGATGCATTATGTTGTACATGTAGAGAATTTAGAGTGCTGGTCAATTAAGGAAGCTCTTAATTCTCCAGTATAGCAGGACTGCCAATCAATCATTAATTTTACCTAACATCTATTTTTTTTTTTTGAGATTCACAGATATTGAATAAATCCTATCACTTCTGAAACTAGGGGGCACAAGCGGAATACAAATCAGTTTCAACTCTGAATTTCCTCTTTATTATTCAGTGCAGCATGGGGAGCTGGGTTGGTCCAGCTATGGAATGGACAAGTACTCAGTCCCCTTAAATCAGTGAATTTTGAGATACTCAGAGACCCAGGATCTCCACATCATTTCTTTAGGCATCCCATCTCACAGGCTATGCCTGTGCAAAATTTCCCCTCAGGGTGATGGTGAAGGGCAGCTGCAGAGTCTGTGTTAATGCCTCCAAAGTATTAGCTCTGAGCACAGATGCAGAGGGAATAATTGGGACATAGGTCTTCCGCACACAGCTAACCAACCAACTTTTGTATCTTTGTGGCATTATGCTACTGTATTGATGCCAGTCTGCTGCTTTGGAATTAGTTAATATTTCAGCATTATAACTTCAAAATTAATTAGGAAGAAAAGGTAAGCTTTAAGGGAGAAACACTTTGGCCATGGCTACACTTGCAAATTTGCAGCGCTGCAGCAGGGTGTGAAAACACACCCTCTCCAGCGCTGCAAACTGCGGCGCTGCAAAGCGCCAGTGTGGTCAAAGCCCCAGCGCTGGGAGCGCGGCTCCCAGCGCTGTCCGTTATTCCCCACAGGGAGGTGGAGTACTGACAGCGCTGGGAGAGCTCTCTCCCAGCGCTGGCGCTTTGACTACACGTAGCGCTTTGAAGTGCAAGTGTAGCCATAGCCTTTAAGTACTAATGTCAGTGTTCAACAGAAGTGAAGAGCATAAAAGTTTTATCTACCTTTCCAAAACTGTTATTCTTCTACATGCGTTGCCCATGTCCATTCCATTGTAGTTGAGCGTGCACCTTGTGCACCATTGTTGGAGAACTTCTTCTCCTCAGTGGTACCCATTGGGGTGACTTGAGTGATATCGTCATGCGCCACTGCATGCCGGTATAAGAGAGCAGAGCCACCCCTCAATCTCCTTCAGGTTCTTCTTACCGGATAAACTCCAAGAGAAAGGGAAGGAGTTCAGGTTGTGGAATGGATATATGCAACACATCTCAAAGAACAACCGTTATGAAAAAGGTAGGTATTTCCCTATGTTAAGTTCTCCTCACACCTTCTATGGGCCATCTTAATTATCACTTCAAAAAGTTTTTTTTCCTCCTGCTGATGATAGCTCATCTCAATTGATTAGACTTTTCCTGTTGTTATGCATACTTCCACCTTTTCATGTTCTCTGTATGTATAAGTATCTCCTGTCTGTGTGTTCCATTCTATGCATCCGAAGAAGTGAGCTGTAGCTCACGAAAGCTCATGCTAAAATAAATTTGTTAGTCTTTAAGGTGCCACAAGTACTCCCATTTTTTCTCCAAGTGACTGCACGTCTTATCCACTGTAGGTGACACAAGCAGAACAACACTGAGGCAGGTTTGCAGTCTATCTGAACAGTGTTTGTAGAACAAATGTCCAAAAACTAACATTCTTCCTGGACTGATGGGAAATGGCATAATGAGCAGCAAAAGTGTGTACCCTAATGACCATAATTCTGCTTTGCAAAGGTTTAGAATAGGTACTTGAGCTAGGAAAGCTGCTGAAGCTGCTTGCACTGTGGTCAAATGAGCTGATGCTTTAGGGGTAGCGTGACATTAGCTAACTAGCAGCACAAACAAATGCAAGAGAAAATCCAGAAGGAAGTCCAGCATGGAAACCAGTTTGCTTTTCATGATGTCCACAACTGCAACAAATAACTGAGTAAAGGGTCGGGCACAGTCCAAGTAGAAGGCCAGTGCTCTTCTCACATCCAGTGAATGAAACTTCTGCTCATCTGCATGCACATGAGGATTCTTGGAAAATATTGATAAATAAATTGCCTGATTAATGTAGAAACTGAAAACTACCTTTATCAAGAATTTTGGGCAATGGTGGAGGTAAACGTTATCCTTATGAAAAAACATGTAAAGAGTTCTGAAACCAAGGCACCCAATTTACCCACTCTCTTTGCTGAGGTTATTGGACCAGAAACACCATTTTCATAGAGAAGTGGCATAGGGGGCAAGTCGTAAGAAGTTCAAAGGAAGGCCCCATTAATTTTGTTAGCATGAGGTTGAGATCCCATGGGGTTCTTGTACCAGAAGAAATAATCTGTCCAATCATTTTAGAATTCGGATAGTAAATCGTTTTTTTCAACTCCATAACTAATCACTGCAGAGTGGAACATTACAATCACAAATGTACTTTAATGGAACTAACTGTCAAGGCACTACTGTTGGAGGTGCCAAAATGTGGTTCATGGAAGCCTGCCCTGGAGAGAGACTTCTCTGCTGAGACCAGATAAAACATTATTTCCATTTGGCCAGGTAAGTATGCCTAGTTCAAGGTTTTCTGCTGTTCAGAAGCATCTCCTGAACATTTTTCAAGTAAGTCATTTCTAGTGGGGCTAGCCTTGAAGTATCCATGCTGTCAAGCTGATAGCCTGCAGACTGGAATGGACAAGACGGTCATAGTCCTGAGAAATCATGTCTGAATGTAATGGGAGTGGTAGAAGAGGCCTCACTAACAATACTAACAGGGTCAATAACCAGCGTGGTTATGATCTCTTCCCATAGGGCAGTGTTTCCCAAACTTGGGACGCAGCTTGTGTAGGGAAAGCCTCTGGTGGGCCAGGTCGGTTTGTTTACCTGCCACGTCCGCAGGTCCGGCCAATCGCGGCTCCCACTGGCTGCAGTTCGCTGCTCCAGGCCAATGGGAGCTGCTGGAAGCGGTGGCCAGTACCTGCAGGTTACAGTGGCGAGCACAGTGTAATGATGTAATGTGCTGTCAACACCTAGCCTGGATCAAGAAGTGGGCTGCTACATTTTATAAAAATGGGATTTTTGATTAACCACTAACATTAACTTGCAGGAGTTATAGTAGTTCATCCTTGAAGTGAAAATGCATGGATTAGGGTGGTTACATCCAGGTCTGACAGAAATAGGTATACTACCAGAGTTTATAGGCAATTTCTAGCTGAGAAAAGAATTTGTGTGTTAAGGTCTCAATCTCTGCAACCTTCATACCATAGAATCTGGAATTAACAAAACATGGTGGACCCTAAAGAGCCCTCACTCCTCAACATTAGTGGGAACTCC
Source organism: Mauremys reevesii (assembly GCF_016161935.1). Classification (NCBI taxonomy): domain Eukaryota; kingdom Metazoa; phylum Chordata; order Testudines; family Geoemydidae; genus Mauremys; species Mauremys reevesii. The sequence continues at coordinate 10,101,660 of NC_052633.1, read as the reverse complement.
TTCAACTGACAACATGGAAAGTCATCATATAACTAAAAGACTAGGTCCCAACTAAAAATAAAGTAGAATAAAGTCTTCTGTATTGAAAGACGTACTTCAACACACCAATATTAACTAATAAAGCCTTCAAAAAGCCCTCCTGAATTTCTAATAAAGTAGTAGAAAGAGACTGCTTTATAAATTAAGATTAATCCTCCCGCTTCCAATTTAGCCTTAAAATAGAGAATAGATTTACCAGAATTTGGAGCCTTTGGGGCACTCTGCAGCAAGCCCAAACATTAATTCATATAGTAAGAAAATGACTTCAAAGGAAAGATTAAACAAAAGGAATAAACGTCGACCATAATGAATAGCATAATCAATAACTATCCATTACTTTTAAACAAAGAGGGATATCCTATTTCAGCTATATAATCAAAGATTTTTTTCTTCAATAGATCTGTAAGCAGTCAGGACACATTAGTATTTACAATATTTCAATACCAAAAAAAATCTACTTTATTATTGCCCACAGTGCTTGGTTACTGCAACACCTAAAATAAATGTACCACTTAACATAAACGGCACATGTTTGCTACTACACAAAAATGATCACACTGATAAATCCCAGGGCAGAAAAAAGGTGAGCACTATTGTCAAGACGGAAGGTCTGTGGATGATGCAGTATTAGTGCACATATAACCTTCACATCTTCCCCCTTCAATCCTGTCGTGAATCACAGTACCTGTTTTTAGCTGCTGTGCAGTCTCAAAACTGGTTACAGGCCGATCTTCATACAGGAACAGCAGTTTCTCTCCCATAGATAAGTGGAAAACAAATTCCAGCCAAAACTTCCCTGCCCTCCAGGCCAAGCCAGCAGGAGTTTTGTTTCCTTGTAGGTCTCTCACTGCCTGTTACCTTCCCAGCCTTAGGCTATGGCTACACTTGCACTTCAAAGTGCTGCCGCGGCAGCGCTTTGAAGCGCTAAGTGTAGTCAAAGCGCCAGCGCTGGGAGAGAGAGCTCTCCCAGCACTGTCCATACTCCACCTCCCTGTGGGGAATAACGTACAGCGCTGGGAGCACTGGGGCTTTGACCACACTGGCGCTTTGCAGCGCCACAATTTGCAACGCTGGAGAGGGTGTGTTTTCACACCCTGCTGCAGCGCTGCAAATTTGCAAGTGTAGCCATGGCCTTTGATGGCTATCACACAGACTCCTCCTTACCCAGTGTCAGATCTGGGTCAGCAGGTCACATGACCTACAGACATTAAATCCAAGCAAGGAAAGAAAGTGTCTTAATTCCCACTCAGTAGGGGATTAGTGGAAATGAATCGCAATTGCAAGTCTTTCACATTCGTTAATTTATTTACAAAAATACATCTTGAAGGAACAGTTAGGAAAGGACACCATAGAAAAGTTTATATCAATATTTTGCTGTAGCTAGTAAATATAATTTCCTCCTCCTTTGGCTTTGTATGTGAAAGTGAGGAAAGTAAGTCCTGCAGCCATAGAAAGATAGCAATGAAGGCATTTTGTGTTACACTACCCCCTCACCCTGACAGTAATGGCAGTAGTAGAGTTAGTCAAAGGCAAGCGGATTGTTGATGTTTACAGTTCTCTGCTGTGTCAGATGACATGTAGGGATTTTCTGATGAGGTTTAGAAAGAATGGGATGAGATTACCATTCTCATTTCACTTCAGACAATACTATCAATTTAAACAGTGGTATCTAGGTGTATGCCCTAGAAAAAAAGCAAAACATATTAAGTCTTGTCAGCGGAGAAACCAGAATGTGCCTCTATGTAAAACACATCTGAGCATTCTACAGTAATTATTGTAAACTCTGCAGTTTTGTGAATAATGTTAATGTCTTGTATCACTGCTGCAGAATATTGTATTTCTAAACAAGAGAGAAGAATTTAATTTATTCTAGAGCCCTAGAAAATTTTTAGAAAAAACATTCTCTCAGTTACTGGTAATCTCTCTGATTTAGGCACTTCCCTGTTCAGAAAAACTGAGCTGTATATTCAGGAATTCCTTCTGCTTTACAGAAATTGTTATTGTTGTACTGATTAAAAACAGGAGCCTGAACATATGCAGTCATTTCTCCCAGTAAGGAACATAAGAGTACAGTGCCTGGAGGTAGACTGACAGTAACGCTACAACCAAGGGCAGAGTTTGTATGAATGATGCCAACATAGTGCGAGAGAAGACTGAGCCCTGGTCTCCACTACCAACTTACGTATGACTACGTCACTCCAGGGGAATAGACAGTGCTATGTCGACTGGAGGGCTTCTCCCATCGACATACCTACTGCCTCTCAGGGAGGTGCAGTGTCTACGCCAACAGGAGAAGCTGTCCTGTTGGCGCAGGTAGTGTCTTCACTGAGTGCTACAGCGACGCAGCTGCAACACTATAAGTGTAGAAAAATGCGCTTAGGTTCTACCACTGCTTCAGCTCCTGCTGAGTAAGGACAGTTTAGAAAGGGGTTAGGAAGGGTGAAAAACAATTGTTGCCTGTTATGAATAGCTAATATAACCAATTATGTTGGCATCTGCCGCAGATGAGGGCTCTTTATCTACTTCCCAGGGCCCCAGGGATGATATTATATTGGTCCCTAGACTAAGAACTGGGGATCCTTTACCTCTCCTCTGAACCAAAAAGATACAACAAAAAGTGGAAAATATTACAAAAAGCAAAAGAAATTCATGTAAAATGTATTACTCCCCACAAGACTGTTACTGCCCAATGCCTAACCCCTCCAACTTCAAAAGCCATATGTAACCCATGCTGCTGTAAAACAATCATTTTTCTTGTGTCTTGGGGGCAATAATCCTGTCTCATCTGAGAAGAGTTGCCACAAATAAATTAATTACTTCACCAAGATTAGGTGGCTGGATCAAAATGCAAGTTGGAGTAAAAATGAATCATTCTGAAACACTGATGCACCGAAGTGTTGTAGCGGTGATTTCGTTGATAAGAGCAGCTTTACACTCAATCCTTTCCAAAGGTGTCTCCTTTGAACCATAAACCTATAGCAGAGAACCAGGGGTGTAGTTTGGTGTGGAAGTAGGGTGGGTACAGCTCCCCCCTCAAACGGCAAGCCTCAGGCAGGCACGGAATTAGGCCCCCACCATCACGGGCAGCCCCATCGGCCTGACTGGAATTGCCCCCACACCCAAATACAGAAGTCAAACTATGCCTATACAGATAACTAGTATGTGGCAATAGAAAGAAATCACTTGCAGGACATGTTTTAATGTACATAATCAAAATCTGTTTTACCCTTAATTAAGAACAGGAAGATGATGTTACTGTGTAGGGATAGGAATCTGAAAAGTACGTTTACACTGCAGAACATGATAGGTTGGAACTTCACAGGATTATACTGCTCTCCTTTTCTAAGTGACGAAGATTTACAAGAGTGTTATATTTCTACAGTAAACAATCTTGTGAGTATAACCTCTAGATCCTTATTTTATTTTTGCCCTCTTCATGGCTCACAGATTTGAAACATATCTCTTACAACGGCTAGCACCTGGGTTACTTTGACCATGCATTCCAGGATAGGTCCATTTATTCCTAAACAATACCTCAAGATCTGACTGTTTTTCTTTTTAAAGGTATTCTCCAGGGGCTCTCTCAACCATCTAGGACTCAAAATGGTTTATACAAAGATTCTAGCCAAGAGATGGTAAAAGCGTTACCTTAGGAACCTTAACCCTACGCTTCACCCTCTTGACATCTATTTGAGGGTTTTTTTTAAAAACAAAACAAAGGTATACGCTAGGCCCATTCCCAAATCATGCCATCCCCAAAACATTTTTCAGTGATCTGTACCTCCCTTTTCCACTAGGATGTAAAAGTGTCTATGAGGTTACAAGCAAGACATACCTAAAAGTGTGTGTGCAATGAAGTTAGTACCATAAGCATTGTACATTACACAAAATGCACAACCAACCTGTAGAACTCACTGCCTCGGGATGTTGTGGTGGCCAAAAGTATAACTGGATTCAAAAAAAGAACTGCCTAAGTTATTTGCGGATAAGTCCATCAATGACTATTAGCCAAGATGATCAGGTCACAACACCATGCTCAGAGCAATCTTAAACCTCTGACCACCCGAAACTGGGAATGGAAGACAGGAGTGAATCATTCCATAACTGCCCTGTTCTGCACACTCCCCCTGAAGCTCTGATACAGAGCACTCCAGGAGACAGGATACTGGGCAAGATGGACCATGGTCCAACCTAGGCAGCTCTTATGTTCTTACATATTGTACTAATGGGTTCAGTTTCTGATTTCCTCACCCCAAAGGAGAGGAAGCTTATTTTCTACATCAGAGAAGCAGAGTGCTCCAAATGGATTTGATCCTAACCTCTAGAGATTACAGATCTATCGTACTTTAAACTCATGATACATGTAATTTCACACACACAACCTTCCCCTGTTAAAATGTTGCTGCTTCTGGTGCATCAAAAATCTGCAAGTTAGTTGGGTCCTGCCCTGCCCCCATCACTTTGTCCATTCTCTCTGCCTCTGGTTGGTGGCTTACCCAGTGCTCAGCTAATTAGACATCCTGGCCTAGTATTTTTGGGTTGGTGATGGTCAGTGTTCATGTCTAAGATGCACTGTTTATAGAACTGTTTTATTCCCACTAGCCATCCTTTCATGTGTGCATTCCCTTTCAAAAGCTTATCAAGCAAATGTCTAAACTGTCCTTATATTTAAGGAACAATTTGTGGTCTGTGTTCCATATGGCACGGATGTGTGGTTTTTCGAGCTGTTCAGACACTGACTATGCAACCTCTACATTTCCAGTTCATATTAGTTCTGTTTTGCATTGTGCTGGCATTTCTCTCAGAGTTCCAGTCAACTTCTTGTTTCTTCAGTCCTTGTGGACTCTCCATTCTTAATGTTCTAGACATGTTCTCCTCCAATTCCCTGGCTTTCTTTCTTTATCCCCCTCTTCACTCCTTAAACCTGGATTATTAGCTGGCACCAGCTGCAATTGGTAAATTCCTTCTAGGGTATCTTCATTCTCTGCTGCTAAAAATCCATACAACTCTTCTGGTGCCACTGTGCTCCCAGCCTCCAGGACAGTTCAATTGCTCATTATCAAACTAGAGATTTCTCTTTGATTAACTTTACCAATTGCTTCTCCCAAGGCTCAAAGCAACTTGTATTTTTCCCAAAAACAACAACAAAAAGCAACTCATTTCCTATTTTTTTAGACTCACTGTAGGGATCCTATATAGTAAATGTAACCTTCAGTGCCTCTTCCTGCCATTCATCCTCCTCCAGGTTTTCTAGTGCCCTACTGATTTTTTTTGACATATCAGCATATCACAGACCCTGGTTAGTGTGTCCAGCTTGACCCAACTTGAAACCCTGTTACATTTTTCAGGGATTTTTGTGTGCGTTTGTTCTTAAAGTACCTGGCTTCCTGTCATATGAGACAACCACCTTGCTCCTCCCGCCAAACAAGGGGTCTCCTTTCCCCTTCCTCCTCTGTCTCATGCCATGCCATGCCCACTCACTTTACCCCCCAAATTAGCCAAACCCTGTTCTATCTTCATTACTCCAAGTGGAGAGATTCTGCCCTTTTTTCTGTTCTATCTGCCTATTAATCAGTAGGCTGTTGTGCAGTTACAATTGTTTCTAGTGGAATTATTGTACAATTATTTTGTAGTTCTCACTAAAGTAACTTGGTAAATAATGTATCATTACTGCACACAGAAAATGCTGGGATCATCAGGAGGAGCTACAAAATAAAACAGTCTTGTATAGGCAGCCAAATGATCTTACCCCACACAAGCAACAATGAGCATGCCCCAAGTAAGGTGCAATACATATCATGGTTCACACATTCCTTTAAAAGAAAAGCAACTGTGGATGGAAGAAATGACTAAAAAGGATATTTTTAGCCCCTAGGTAACAAAAGGGAATTTGTAACTATACACCAATTTTTTCCCTCAATTGTATCCATGGAATGCAAGTAAATTCTGCCAAAGAAGAGGTCGGAATTTGGCCCTCCACCATCTATTTCTCCCGTTTACTGATCAGCTTTCACTACATACCTGGAGCCAGCCTTTGGTTACACATGTTATAATAGTCAGCTCTTGTAATAAAAATGCATAGCTCATTCTGCATGCAGTAAAATTCAAACTAAGGATTAAGATAGATATTATTTATACTAAGCTTTTATACAGTGAATTTCCTACACTGATATTAAAGTACGTTACACAGATCTCAGCTTTATCTCTGTGAAGCAAATATCCCCACTTAACAAATAGCGACAATGAAGCAAAGAGACTTCACTAATGTTATGCACTAGTTGGATGAATTAGGAACAGAAGCTAGAGCACAGGTGGGCAAACTATGGCCCACACCACTCCCTGAGCTCCTGGCCCAGGCAGCTAGTCCCCAGCCCCTCCCCTGCAGCCTCAGCTCACTGCGCCTGCTCTGGGAGGCGGGGCTGCGAGCTCTTGGGGCAGTGTAGCTGCAGAGCCCGGCCTGACCCGGTGCTCTGTGCTGTGCGGTGCGTGGCTGGCTCCTGCTGGGCTCCGCGGCTGCCTCTCCTGGTGCAGCCACGCCGCCAGCCACCGGTGCTCCAGGCAGCGTGGTAAGGGAGGTTGGAGAGAGGGCAGGGGAATTCAGGGGGTGGTCAGGAGATGGGGGTGTGGATAGGGGTTGGGGCAGTCAGAGGGCAAAGGAGTTGAATGGGGGCAAGGGTTCTGGGGGGGGGCAGGGAGAAGAGGTGGTTGGATGGGGCAGAGGTCCTCGGGGGCCAGTAAGAAATGAGAGGAGGGGTTGGATGGAGGGGCTGAGGGCTGTCAGGAGTGGGGATTCCGGGGGCAGTCAGGGGACAGGGAGAAGGGGTAGTTGGATGGGGCAGGGGTCCCGGGGGCAGTCAGGAAGGAGAGGGGTTGTTGGATGGGTCAGTTGGGGTGGGGGGGGAAGTTAGGGGCAGGGGGTCCTGGAGCGGTCAGAGAGAAGGGGTGGTTGGATGTGGCAGGGATCCCAGGGGGCCAGTCAGGAAGGAGGAGGGGGTGTTGGATGGGACGGTGGGGGGCAGTTAGGGGCAGGAGTCCGGGGATGGTCAGGGACAGGGAGGCCGTCAGGGAACAGGGGGGTTGGATGAGGCAGGAGTGCCAGGGGGGCGTCAGGGCTGAGAAACGGGGGGGGGCTGGAGAGGGGGCAGGGCCGGCCCATTCCTGGCTGTTTGGGGAGGCACAGCCTCCCCTAGCTGGCCCTCCATACAATTTCTGAAACCCGATGCGGCCTCCAGGCCAAAAAGTTTACCTGCCGCTGAGCTACAGGGACCACTTTCCAGTCCCCCATTCAAACTACACGGCCTCACTGTGACTGAAAGTGATTCTGTCATTTTTGTAAGGCTAAAAAAGTTACTTAACTTGCAGTGATAACATCTGGAAGGTTTTAACATAAGGACTCTAACAATGTACATATTTTCTTAACTGATCCATGCTGCCTAAGCAGATCTCTCAGGGCATGTGCATTGCTTTAAGCACGAGAACGTGCACACACATTCACTAACTGATTGGTTCTTAACTGTTATAAATGCCTCCATCAAAACCCTCTACAGTAAATAAAATGTGTGTGTTGAGTCTTAGTTATTCAGCATGGCAGCTGTGTGAATTTTACTGATTTACTGCATGTAGCTCAGGAACAGATTAGTTTTTTTCCCTCTCTCTTCATAAAAGAGGTCAAATGGCCCTTCTGACGCTACAAAGTGTTCTCATCCAAGGTAGGTTTAAATGCTAAAAAAAATCTCCTGGCTGGTGGTTTAATATATGCTACAACAATGCCTTCTGCCCTTCTAACGTCTGTAAGACACTCTTGTCAATGAAAAACAGCATCTGTAGCCACTCTCTCCAGCTCTGTCCTCTCATGGGCCTGGGAATTAGATATCTGAAAGGTTTTTCTGAATACTGAGCACGCTAAATATAAAACAAACATGCAGAACATACATACTACTATGACATTGCATGAGTCAGTAATTTTAAACCTACAGTGCCTTTTACATGGCTTCCTTTCTCACACTGTGATGGCAGCTTTGGTGCAGTTTCTGTGAAAATGCGTGATCCTTAAGTTGAGGACAATAAATGTTAATATTGGAATATAATCATTATAATATTAATCTGATGAACTGCTACAGGTCTTCAAAGCACCTCTTACTGTATAGCACAGTTAACTAGTATGAAGATTTTTTCATTGCTTGAATCTCAAATGGAATATAAACAAATGTGCTAATTAGACTGTCAATAATTAGGAAGGTTTCAGAGTAGCAGCCGTGTTAGTTTGTATCCGTAAAAAGAACAGGAGTACTTGTGGCACCTTAAAGACTAACATTTATTTTAGCATGAGCTTTCGTGAGCTACAGCTCACTTCTTCGGATGCATAGAATGGAACACAGACAGGAGATATTTATACATACAGAGAACATGAAAAGGTGGAAGTATGCATAACAACAGGAAGAGTCTAATCAATTGAGATGAGCTATCATCAGCAGGAGAAAAAAACTTTTGAAGCGATAATTGAGATGACCCATAGAAGGTGTGAGGAGAACTTAACATAGGGAAATAGATTCAATTAGTGTAATGACCCAACCATTCCCAGTCTCTGTTTAGGCCTGAGTTAATTGTGTCTAATTTGCATATTAATTCAAGTTCAACAGTTTCTCTTTGGAGTCTGTTTTTGAAGTTTTTGTGTTGCAAAATTGCCACCTTCAAGTCTGTCACTGAGTGGTTAGAGAGGTTGAAGTGTTCTCCCACTGGTTTTTGAACGTTATGATTCCTGATGTCAGATTTGTGTCCATTTATTCTTTTGCGTAGAGACTGTCCGGTTTGGCCAATGTACATGGCAGAGGGGCATTGCTGGCACATGATGGCATATATCACGTTGGTAGATGTGCAGGTGAACGAGCCCCTGATGGTGTGGCTGATGTGATTAGGTCCTATGATGATGTCACTTGAATAGATATGTGGACAGAGCTGATACAGTTCTGCGGTGACCTAGAATCCTACTTTCGCCGTCTCCGACTCAAAGAATACTTCCAACACACCTCTGAACAACATACTAACCCACAGAATCCTTCCTACCAACGCTATAATAAAAAGGATAATTTGTTAGTCTCTAAGGTGCCACAAGTACTCCTGTTCTTTATACATACTACTATGAATTTTATCCCACTGAGAATTACAAAATATAGAGTAGGTGTATGTTTGGTTAAGCTTATGGCAATTTTGGAAGACTTTTAGAGGACTTTTATATACCGTATGAAGTTTTTCCAAAAAGTTTCATTTCAACAGGTTTTCATTTATTAGCTACGAGGAAATGGAGCAAAGTCCCTTGAGAGAGAGCTGTTCATATTTTGATAGCTATTTGAAGTCTGCTAAGTTGCAATTTACCAGTCTGCTGTTGGTAGTATCTGTTTACAGTCTAACAGAGAAAAGAAGAGGTCATCAACTGCCTTGTAATTACTATGAAATTAGAAGGTAATATCATTATCGGCTGCTTTAATGTCTATCTGCATTTGCTATCTGACCAGTGTCCTCATTTGTTTACCATGGATTCCTCTAATGCTGTTTAGGAAATCCTATTACTCATGACTTAGGCACTGCAGGGGGCTCTACAATATAAATACACTGCCAGCCATGCAAACCTTTTGGGTTTGACTGAGGCTGCACAAGAGCATTCCATTCAATCATAAGAAGCAACTGCAGCAGTAAAAGACGTCTTCATGTAACATTCTGCTCAGCTAATGATATCTCTCCAGCAGTTGTTTCCCAATCTTCCTTTTATTCCTAACATCCCTATCCTCTTGTATTTGTTAGAAGAATCAATTCTTATAACAGCACCCAGAGGAACATCTGCCTAGTGTGCCTACTGCAAACACAAGGGTGCGTAAACTTTTCTGGACAGCACTATCTTGCCAATTCTAGTAACTGATCCAGATGTTTGTTCCAGATAGTGCCCTGTCAGTCCTTTTCTAGCTTTTATTCCCCCAAGATGCAAATATTGATCTCAATTACTCAATGTGGGAGGGAGAGTTTGATATTTAGTACAGCTCTTGACCGGTCAGATTCAACAGGAGCAAAACAAGTCTCTCTAGGTCTGTAAAACTGTTAATATAGAATCACAGACTTTTAATGTCAGAAGGGACCATTATGATCATCTAGTCTGACCTGCACAACGCAGGCCACAGAATGTCACCCACCCACTCCTGTAACAAACCTCTAACCCCTGTCTGAGCTATAGAAGTCCTCAAATCGTGGTTTAAAGACTTCAAGTACAGAGAATCCTCCAGCAAGTGACCCGTGCCCCATGCTGCAGAGGAAGGCGAAAAACCTCTAGGGCCTCTGCCAATCTGCCCTGGAGGAAAATTCCTTCCTGACCCCAAATATGGTGATCAGCTAAACCCTGAGCATGTGGGCAAGACTCACCAGCCAGACACCCAGGAAAGAATTCTCTGTAGTAACTCAGAACCCACCCCATCTAACATCCCATCACAGACCATTGGGCATATTTAACGCTAATAGTCAAAGATCAATTAATTGCCAAAATTAGGCTATCCCATCATATTGGAGACTACAATTTTATTTTAACATACCCCCATGCACAACTTTATTTGTCTGGCAGTAGAAAAAAGGCCAATCTTCTAAGGTGTTAGAGAGACTTGGCTGAGAGTAAAGAGGTACAATTTATCAGGGGGGGGGTGACATTTTCATGAGCTCAATTTTCTACAGTCAGCAGCTGTGCCAATGGTGACCTTAGTCTGAGATTATCATTCTTAAAAAAAGACAGGTGTAATCCACACAAGGTCAATGCCACAGTCATACAGCTTGGTTTACTTTACTGCAAGGATGATTAACTAATGTCCCCTCAGTATTAATTTTGCGAGAGCTATAAACGATAGAGAGGTGAGTCTCCTCTATACTTACAAGATGGTTTTCTAACCAATTGCTAGAAAAAGCAACAACATTTATATTATAAACAAAAAATATCCAATCCTAGTTACAAATCAATCACATACGCTCCAGTTATAATTACACTGGCTCATGAGGAACAAATCGTAGAATCCCAGAATATCAGGGTTGGAAGGGACTTCAGGAGGTCATCTAGTCCAACCCCCTGCTCAAAGCAGGACCAATCCCCAAATACATTGCTGCTGCACAGTCCCTGCATTTTCAGACCATTTTTATTCACAATCTTAGTACCAGTACCCATCAGAGGCCCAATTACGGCTATTAGTATTTCAGCTAACAGAAGATTAACTAGTAATTCCATGACCTTGGAGCCTATTCCGAGGGATGTAGAGAACATGAAAACACCCACTGAAAACTTTAAATGTACCTCCTTCTGCTGCCTCTCAAGTTCTTTCATTCGGATCTCCCGTGCTTCAGCTCGTGCTGCTCGCTTTGCTGCGAGCCTTGCTTCAGCCTGTGAAGAGAAGTATAATAAAACAATGTAATAGATGCCAGACAATTAATTTAACTTGAAGCACTTTTGTTAACTAGCGCATGACATAAAGGAGATGACGCAGTAAGACTTTACTTGTAGTGGCAAATGAGTTCTTACAGATGTATGTAATGGCCCTACCTTCCATAACAACATGTTATGCTTCACAGGTAGATAACATCTTCATGCAGACATCTTATCTATAGTTATTTGTATTCAAAAGTTTTTCTGTGCTGTCATTTAAATAAAAGACTATTGTATTTGTATGAATATGTATAGAGGAATCATTTATATTAACAAAAGGTGGTAACTGGGCTCTGTCAAAATTTGTATGTTTATTTTTGAACACTTAAGTAACAAAGGCTCTGAAGAAAGAGAGGCATAATATTATACATTTACTATTTTATGCTGGTTATACTTATCTTTATCTCCATAATTAGATAACATGTTCACTGTCAAAAAGCATCATACATGTGTTTTCTCTTACTCTGACATATGCACGTGCATACATGAGCACCGCAGTTGACTAAGCATGCTCTGCATGTGTGCATGCTGCACAATTATTGAAGGGCATTGGTAAACCTAAGAAAATCCACTTCAGCTGGGTTAGATTAAAATATCCAAATGTTCTATTCATATCCAAAACCTCCGGTCTGGACATCTGTCAAGCACAGACCTTGTGAGATTTGTAGCACTTCATTTCAGCAGATTTGGAAATGACAAAATACCCTCTAGAGTGATATTTGTTATTCTTATAATCCTAGACAAAAGCTGGAAGGAGAAAGTCGAGTGAAGAAAATCTACAATTAGCTCAGTTAGCTTTTCAAACCTCAGAAGAGAAAAGCTCCACTCAATTTTTCCCTTAAGATTTGAGAATTTTTTCCTGAAGATCTGAGTAGTTCATCCAGCCTTAGTTAGAATCTGGCCCAGAGTAGATAAAGTGAAAGTGATGCTTTAAGTCATGGTCACTACACATTTACACACAACTGCCCTCAACTTTTCACCCCTACTAGAATCTCCAGCTAGATGCTATGAGGACAGGTAAAGTGCTCTGATAGTGAGAATTCCTGCTTTCACCAGAATTCCTATACCAGTAGTTCTCAAACTTTTGTACTGATGACCCCTTTCACATTGCGAGCCTCTGAGTGCAACAACCCTTATAAATTAAAAACACTTAATATATTTAACACCATTAGATACGCTGGATGCAAAGCGGTGTTTGGGGTGCAGGTGGACAGCTCGCGACCCCCCATGTAATAACCTCGCGACCCCCCGAGGGGTCCCGACCCCCAGTTTGAGAACCCGTCCTATACTATAGGGAAGCGTCAATCCCGCTTAGGAATTATACTCACCATTCAAAAAAAAGAAGAGAAAGAAGCCTCCGACAAGACGATAAGAAAAGTTTACATTAAGGTATTACCTGAGAATTAAGCAAAGCTTACCTCTAACTGAAATTATTTTTGGCAAAAGTAGCCACTTAACTGATGCATACCAGCTAATGAGTTCAAGCAATTGTATCTAACAGTCAGTAAAATCTAGAATAGATTTCACAGACTTCACAGAAATACACAGAAAAAAGTTCAATCAGGTGAAAGGACTTTTATTATGTGTCTTATTAGCAAACTCCTTTCCTCCATTTTTGAGGAAGTAAACCATTTCAATTTCACAGCATTACATCCATGATCGCTCACATAATGGGAATTGAAACTTCAGTTCGGTACATTTAACTGAATAGCGCTGGTATCTTTATTTCTTCACAACACAGCCACCTTACTTCATATCAATACTGTAAATATTAACTTTTCTTAGGAGCAGTAATTGTTTTTAAAGTCCCTTTTTTCCCTACCCCACACCTCCCGCCACACACACACAGCAGGAAAGGCAAATTAGAGATTTCTCTCATGGAAGATTACTGTCCTTTTAAAATTAAGATATTTGAGTTCTAAGATAATGTCTAGCTTTGCCATGGAAGAATAAAGTGCAAATATACCTGTTGAAAACCTGTAGGTACAGCAAGTCACTTAAGCTGTCTCCAAAAGTGTCTCAGACCTTTGTAGTCCCAGAATGTTAAGGTTATGTTTGGCGCTCAGCACTCGACATACATAATATGCATGCCCATAGAACCTGCAGTCTAACAACATGGGCCTGGTACTGTTCAAACATGAATAATAGTCCCCGGTCTAAACAGTTTAGATCTATTTACTTCAGTGGTTGAGCAGAGGCCTCTAAGATACCCACTGTATACATTTCAAGGGCATAGATGCTTTGGAACAGGTAATATGCATAATCCGTATGCTCTTTGGAGATGCCTTTTTTACCCTTCAGCCCTTGAAGCAGCATTAAAATATATTTGATCACAAATACACTGTACTGCCCCTACATTAGTCTATTTTATTTCACTGACTATAAATTTACAAATGTTAAAATGCTTAAAGGTGTTGCAGGACATCTGTTATTTTATGTCCAGGGCCGGCTCTAGGTCTTTTGCCACCCCAAGCAAAAAAAAATTTGGCTGCCCCCCACCCCAGCCTGGGCTCTCACCCCCCTGCCCCCCCAGCCCTGGGCTCTCTTCACCCGCACCCCCTGCCGCCCCAGCCCTGCCCCCCCACTCCTGGGCTTCCCCCCCCCCACAGTGCCGACTCCACCGACTCCCCTGCTGGCAGGGTTGGGATAAGCAGCAGGGCTCCCAGGCTGCGCCTCAGCCCAGGATCCCTTCAGCCAGGGCTCCCGCCTCCAGGACTGGCTGGGACCCGGGAGGGCAGAGCCAGGGGGACTGTCCCGGCAGGGGGCTGAAGGGTGGGGGCAGGGCAGCCCCAGATGGAGCGGAGCCCCAGACTGCAGGACGCTCTATGGCGCCGCAGCTGCTGCTTCTGGCCACTCTGCCGCAGTCCCTAGGTGGCTCGGGCTGCTTCGCCCCCTGGCTGCGGCGTTGGGGGGCAGCCACCCTGCGGCACCTGCAGGTGGCTCCGTGTGCCCCGGGGCAGCCCCCAGCCCAAGTGTCCCCCGCTCGGAGCGCGCCCGGCCCAGCCACAAGGTGCAGGCGCTGCTCCTCCCCGGCGTGAACCGCAGCGGCCCCAGGGCACCCCCCACGCAGGACGCACTGCTGCTGCCAGAGCCGGCTCCAGGCTTTTGCCGCCGAAGCAAAAAAAAAGATGGCCGGAATGCCGCCCCTAAAATGTGCCACCTCAGGCACGTGCTTGGTTTGCTGGTGCCTACAGCCAGCTCTGTTTATGTGCCACACAGGTGGAGATTGTAATGCGAGGTTAATGTCTGTTACAGCTGTCCCCCCTGCTGCATTCCTTTTTTTCTCCCTCTCCTTTCTGCTTGTTCTGTGTGGCTGCCCTCCCGGGCTTGGGCTAACTAAAGTCACAGCCTGGCCCTGCTCATTGGAATGGCCTTTGCAGACTAACTGGAGCCATTGCTCTGCTCAGGGGGTGGCTTTTGGCTCCTTTGTTCAGACCTGGGCTCAGTGTAGAGGTGCTCTGCCCAGGAATGCAAGACCTAAAATGGCCAAATAGCTGAGCATATGAGTCATGCCTGTGGCTTAGAACTTGCTCGGACATGTCTGTGCTCACCTGAAGTCTCCTCTCCTCCCCTCTAACAAGGGGAACCAATCAAAGTTACTGGCGGGAAACTGCCTAAGTTTGCCTTTATAACCAGACATTTTCTGATCAGACCTTAGAAAGGTTCCTGCACTGCTGCCTGGTCTGATCAGCCAGGGGTTCTGGGGGTCCTTTCTCCACTCTCATTTTATTTTTGAGCGTACCCGTTTTTTAACTCCCCTCCCACGAACAACGAATTTTGCCTGGAAATCTCCTGATTATTGTGAGTGAATTGAGTCCTGTGATGCTGAAACTGCTGTGCCTGCTTCTGCCTTTGCTGCTGTCCTGGGGATTGGTAAGAACTCCCTCTTGCAAACTCCCCCTGTCCTGGCTGCTGGCTCTGTTTCCCCAGCAGACAGACCTAAGCTAACTCCGTGGTCTGTGCTG
This sequence comes from Mauremys reevesii, assembly GCF_016161935.1. Classification (NCBI taxonomy): domain Eukaryota; kingdom Metazoa; phylum Chordata; order Testudines; family Geoemydidae; genus Mauremys; species Mauremys reevesii. Next base: position 10,086,210 of record NC_052633.1, on the reverse strand, counting down.
CTAGAAATAAACCTCTGCCACTGCCAAGCTGTGCCTCCCTGGATTCTATCCTGGGCAGCCCACTTGCAGTTGTCCCACTGCTGCAGCCACACCCTTGGAGAACTACCCCTAGTATAAGGTGCACCCATTAGGTTAGGTTTAGCCTTTAGTCTAGCTAAATTGTAATTTCATTTTGCATAGCTGTGGTTAAGTTAGGTTTAGCATTGTACTCTGTAAATTAGGCTTAGAGAATTGTTGCATTGTGTTTTGTTACTTGCTAATTTGTGTAGTCTTAGTTAAGTTAGATCATAGATAAGATTTTGTTGTGTTCGGTATGATTGTAATTAAGTCTGTCTTCTCACTGTCAGCCCCCCTCCCCCAAGCTTTCTCTGTGTCTCACTGAGTTTAAATCTCTAGCATAAAACCCCACTGGTTACTTTTTTCTCTCTGATATACCTCACATTCTACATTTACATCACTGTGACACATTTTTACCTAAAATTGTTTGCTATTTAACATATTTTATCCATAACTGTTAGTTGGTTATATGCTGCTGTAACACACCCTTTACATAGAGATTGTTAGCTACCTGTTACATTTATATTTCTGTGTTAATTGGTTACCCATTGTATTGTATCCTACTGTATTGTACCCCACTATTGAAACCCCCTTACTGTTCACCAAAAGAAACCCCTCCCCAATTGTCTACCTTAACAAACCCCATACCCCTCACCATTGAATTTTCCCTGTTTTTATATTTTCTTAATAAACGTTTATTTTGCACCCCACCAGTGCAGTAATTGTCCCCCAAGATCCCCTACCTGCTGGAAGGGACAGTTAAATATAGAAAATTAGACCATTCTGCAATATTCAGAACTAGCGTCTGTTAAATGACTCATAGGTATCGAGTACTTTGATAATTACCTTTTGCAATTACCTGCCAGGTCAAGGTAGTAAGGTCTCGTTGGGCTTGGCTACACTTACAAGTTGCAGCGCTGGGAGTTACAGCGCTGGTCATGCAGCTGTGTAGGGCCAGCGCTGGAGTGTGGCCACACTTGCAGCACTTTCCAGCGCTGTATTGAGAGGTGCATTGTGGGCAGCTATCCCACAGAGCACCTCGTCCCGTTTTGGCGCCGAGTATTGTGGGAAGGGGAAGGAAGTGTGTGGGTCATTCCGCTTCCTGTTCCAACGCCCCGTGGTGCATCGCTTCACATCCCAGCATTCTGTCTTTCCGGCAACGTTTGGCGCCATTGTGAGTGTCTTTCTGCTCTGTGTGTGAATCGCGATTTCTGTGGGAAATGGAGCCCGAGCTGCTGAGGACTGTGCTGATGAGTGTCGCCAGCACAACATGTTTGGCAGTCGAGCTATTCCTTCAGCTCCAAAGTGACAGTGAGGAGTCTGACGATGATATCGATATGGATTTGCCTGCCGCGTGTGACACTACAGCGCTTGTGGCATTCACGGAAATGCTCAGCACCGTTGAACGCCGCTTTTGGGCTCGAGAAACAAGCACTGACTGGTGGGATCACATCGTCATGGAAGTCTGGGATGACGAGCAGTGGCTGCAGAACTTTCGTATGAGAAAAGCCACTTTCATGGGACTGTGTGCTGAGCTCGCCCCCACCCTGCGGCGCAAGGACACAAGATTGAGAGCTGCCCTGACAGTGGAAAAGCGGGTGGCTATTGCAATCTGGAAGCTGGCAACTCCAGACAGCTACCGGTCGGTCGGGAACCAGTTTGGAGTGGGAAAGTCGACCGTTGGAATCGTTTTGATGCAAGTTTGCAAGGCAATTAATCGCATCCTGCTAAGAAAGACCGTGACTCTGGGGAGCGTGCAGGACATTGTGGATGGCTTTGCACAAATGGGTTTCCCTAACTGTGGTGGGGCGATAGATGGGACGCATATTCCTATTCTGCCCCCCCCCCCACCTGGCATCAGAGTACGTTAATCGTAAGGGGTATTTCTCTATGGTTCTCCAGGCGCTTGTGGATCACCGTGGGCGTTTCATTGACATTTACACAGGCTGGCCTGGAAAGGTGCATGATGCACGCATCTTTCGGAACAGTGGCCTGTTCAGAAAGATGCAGGCAGGGACTTTTTTCCCAGACAGGAAGATCACAGTAGGGGACGTCGAAATGCCCATTGTGATCCTGGAGACCCCGCTTACCCGTTACTGCCTTGGCTCATGAAACCCTATACAGGGAAGCTTGACAGGAGCAAGGACCGGTTCAACTACAGGCTGAGCCGGTGCAGAATGACTGTGGAGTGTGCTTTTGGGCGTTTAAAAGCCCGCTGGCGTTCCTTGTATGGGAAGCTAGACTTGGGGGAAAGCAGCATCCCCGCGGTTATATCCGCTTGCTGTACCCTCCATAATATTTGTGAAGGGAAGGGTGAAACATTCAGTCAGGCATGGACCACCGAGGTTCAAGTCCTGGAGGCTGAATATGCACAGCCAGAGAGCAGGGCTAATAGAGAGGCCCAGCACAGGGCTACAAGGATTAGGGATGCCTTGAGGGAAGAATTTGAGGCTGAAAGCCAACAGTAATGTTTGCTGTCTTGCATGGGAGTGAATTGCACTGTTTACACTGTTATTCTATTATCCCTAAAATGATTTGCAGTGCCTCTTTCTTTACTGGGCTAAGGTATCTTTCACTATCTGCTATAATAAAGACTGTTTTCAAAGCCAATAATTGTTTTATTGAAAAGAAAAAAACTTCCTTGACAGACAGAAACACAACATTTCATGAACACAAGAGGGCAGGGGTGTGGGTTGGTGAACTGCACATTCACAAGTTTGCATAAGTCCTGTCTGGAGTGCTGTGCAATGAATCCTGCACTTCAGGGTGCATAAACTGCATGGTGATGGGGGTTGAGTGCAGAGGGAAAGGGTTGTAGTTAGCAGGGCTGGTTGGTGAACGTACAGGTGTTGGAGGCAGCTGGTGGTGGTAAGAACCTGGATGCTGGGGAAGGGGGGTTTGAACTGACATTGGTGCACAAGGCAAAAAGCTTTGGGACGGGGGGGTGGAGGAGTAGCACGGTAGTGCTCTGCTTGCATGGCAACGAGTGACTTGATAGAGTCCGCTTGGCGCGACAGGATGCTTAGCAGCTTCTCTGTGCTTTTCCTCTTGGCCACTGCATTTCTCTTGCAGATCCTGCTTTCCTTGTCTCTCCACTCCTGCAAGTTTTTACTCTCTCTAGCAGAGTGAGCAATAACAGTCCTCAGCATGTCTTCCTTGCTCTTTCGGGGATTTTTTCTCAAATTCTGCAGCTTCTGTGCTGTGGTACATATGGTCAGTCCAGCAGTCAAGGTCACTTTAGAAAAAAAGAATTGACAACATTTAACAGGGAAGCATTGTGTTCATTATCTCAAGACTGAAATTCCCACACACTGAAGGAGTTCTTAGTCCTCCCTTTAGCATTCTTTTACCACACACAACACAGCAGAAGCCACAAAATGGTGAGTGAGGGGTGCTTATAGAGGGAGAAGTGGGGCTTGAGTGATAGAGGGGTGCTGGTTGCTTTGGGTAAGCTTCAGTGATAGAGGGTTTGAGTGAAGATGCAGCTGCAGGGGTGATCTTCACTATCTCCCTATCTCTATCACTAGCTTCACTAAAGAGTCTCCCAACATTTTTCACAGGAGTTAATCCTGGAAGATATCTCCTTGCTGCGAGTCACTAGGGAACAGCGGGAGGCTCTTCTACAGCAATGTGGATTCCGCCCTGGACCCTATGCGGGTTGCCTGTGTTCAGCGATGGTCCCCCCCCCCCGCGGCACAGTGGCGCGGACACGTTAGCCTGACTGGGACAAGGACAACAGTGGCTCTCCCTATAAACCTGCGCAGGCATATTGCCCACGCTCTGGCTGAAACTTTTGCTGAGATAACTGCAGACGATTACCGCAACGTGATAGACCACATCAATGGGCTATTCCACATCTAGGCTGGCATGCATACAGCCCGAACCCGCCTTCCTCTCCAGAAACATTTCCACCCAGAAAATAAAAGCCGCTTACCGGTAACCCGCTGCTCTGCTTGTCCTTCTGCAACTGCTGGCTGCTGCGATTGGGTACTTTCCTCCTGGCTTGAGAAGAGCTCCTGGCTGCATGCCTCAAGGGACTCTGGGGTGTCTTCTGGGGTGTCACTCGTGTATTCCTCTCCCCCCTCCCGCCTCCACCTCCTGTCCCCCACCTGGCTCAGAAGTGTCCGTGGTCCTGGGATTGGCAGTGGGGTCACCCCCAAGTATCGCGTCCATCTCCCTGTAAAAACGGCAGGTCGTGGGGGCAGCTCCGGATCGGCGATTACCCTTGCGGGCTTTGTAATAGGCACTCCGCAGCTCTTTAACTTTCACCCTGCATTGTAGTGCGTCCCGATCATGGCCCCTATCCAGCATGGACCTTGATACCTGCTCAAAGATATCGTAATTCCTACGGCTGGAGCGCAGCTGGGACTGCACAGCTTCCTCCCCCCAAACACTAATGAGGTCCTGCAATTCGCCAGTGCTCCATGCTGGGGCTCGTTTGCCGCGTGGAGGCATGGTCACCTGTAAAGATTAACTGATTGCACTCCACACAGCTGGCTGCAGCAAACAGGAAGGAGATTTTTAAAATTCCCGGGGCATTTAAAGGGCGGGTCACCTGAGGCAAGAGCAGTAGAGTGCAAACTGATGAGCAGAGTGGCTGAACAGGAATTCTGGGATAACTCCTTATTCCCTGGAGGACAATTAAAGCGCTGGTGAGTGTCCACATCTGCTGAGCAGCGCTGGATCACCAGCGCTGCACTCCTTATACCCCAACCCTGACGGGTTTTCAGCCAGCACTGCAACCAGGGAGTTGCAGCGCTGGTTGTGCCCTGCAAGTGTGGACGGGGTGTAATTGCAGCGCTGGAAAGCCTCCACCAGCGCTGCAACTTGTAAGTGTAGCCAAGCCCATTTTATATACAGAACTCTGGAAAGAGTGGGAAAGTGCGCCCCTAAAACTCTGACTGTCCAGGGCACTGTATTTAGAATGTTTGTGTTTCTTGTTAACTTTCTAGCATTGCTTCTGGTTTGATCTATGTAAAGGAGAGGGAGAATTCACACAGATGCAAACGGTGAGGGGTATGGCTACACTGGCGAGTTGCAGCGCTGGAAAGCCTCCACCAGCGCTGCAATTAGTAAGTGGCCACACCTGCAGGGCACTTCCAGCGCTGCAACTCCCTGGCTGCAGCGCTGGCCGTACACCTCACTCAGCATGGGGAATAAGGATTCCAGCGCTGGTGCTGCAGCGCTGGTCATCAAGTGTGGCCACACACCAGCGCTGTGATTGGCCTCCAGGGTATAAGGATGTATCCCAGAATGCTTTTATAAATTACTCTCTTTGTTTTGTTATGAACGAGCTCCGCGCGGAGATCTGTTGCCGCTGCTGCTTATCTAAAAAACAAACAGAGCTCCTGTTTGCTGTGATCATCTGTACCTGGCTGTAAACAATCAAATGAGAGGCAGTCAGGGAGTGAATGAAACAGCGGGGAGTCGTGTTAGCTGCAGGCTGTTTGCAATTAAGAGTTAAGACTAAGGGGTCAGAAACATGTTCTGATTTTTCAAGGCAGGAAGCTAAACACACAGTGTTGGCTCCAAAAATCCCCTCTCTCTCCCCGCCCCGGTCCCTGTCACACTAGACCACACTCCACCCCCCTCTTTTGAAAAGCACGTTGCGGCCACTTGAACGCTGGGATAGCTGCCCATAATGCATCACTCCCAACAGCGCTGCAAATGCTGCAAATGTGGCCACACACCAGCGCTGGTAGCTGTGAGTGTGGCCGCACACCAGCGCTGGCCCTGCACAGCTGGATGACCAGCGCTGCAAACCGTAAGTGTAGCCATACCCTTATAGGCAACACTGAACCACAAGAAAAAAACTGGCAATTCCAGTTTCACAACTCTGCTGCAGTTGCCAAAGTTTGTCAAGAAGTACAGTACCCACTTTGGCGAACGTCTGATTATGAGCAATGCAATTTGTTAAGTTACAGTATTATGCTGTAGCTACTGGTGCTTTGCACTATCCAATATGCATTAATTTATTTAAAATATAGTGCCTAAATTTATTAGCATGCCCTTGGGACTCTGAAACAGGGGAAAGAGATAATTCAGTCTCCAGGGGAATTGGTCATAACCTGCATCACTCAGAATAGCTTGTTAGGGAACTTTCTTTAAAGGGAATGTCTTCCCCACCCCCTCAGCCATTGGGATAAGTATGGATTTGGTATAGAGTATATGCAGCTACTTTACCTGGCAGCCAGACACTAAAATTACTGATTGAAGCCAATGCTTTCCTGGAAAGATTTTTAAAATCATTATTGAGGAATCTTTTCAAGAAAGCATTGGCTTCAATCTATAATTTTAATCACTATATGTATTGCATTAGATAGACACGGTTGGTGAGGTAATATCTTTTATTGGACCATCTTGTCTCTCTCACCAACTGAAGTTGATGCAATAAAAGATATTACCTCACCCACCTTGTCTCTCTGGCCAGGTCTACACTATAAACTTATATTGGCATAATTATGTCACTCAGGCGTGTGAAAAGTCCACAGCCCTGTTTTTCACACCCCTGAGCGATACCATTATACTGACCTAACCTCTCCTGTAGACAGCACTATGTTATAGCTGTCTGTGTCCATCTACAGCACTATGTTATATGGTGGCTAATATGAAGGGGAAAGGAGTCCAGGAGAGCTGGCTGTATTTTAAAGAAGCCTTATTGAGGGCACAGGAACAAGCCATCCTGATGTGCAGAAAGAATAGCAAATATGGTAGGGGACCAGCTTGGTTTAACAGAGAAATGAGCTTAAACACAAAAAGGAACCTTACAAGAAATGGAAATTTGGACAGATGACTAGGGAGGAGTATAAAAATAATCAGGAAGGCCAAAGCACAACTGGAGTTGCAGCTAGCAAGGGATGTGAAGGGTAACAAGAAAGGTATCTATAGATATGTTAGCAACAAGAATAAGGGTCCCACACTTTCCCTGACCTTCCTGAATGGGGGAGGCAACCTAGTGACAGAGGATGTGGAAAAAGCTAAAGTACTTGATGCTTTTTTTGCCTCGGTCTTCACAGACAAGGTCAGCTCCCAGACTGCTGCACTGGACAGTATAGGGAGGAGGTGAGCAGCACTCAGTGGTGAAAGAACAGATTAAGGACTATTTAGAACAGCTGGACATGCACAAGTTTATGAGGCCGGATGCAATGCATCCGAGGGTGCTGAGGGAGTTGGCTGGCGTGATTGCAGAGCCAGGTCCTGGACAATTGGAAAAAGGCAAATCCAGAGCCTATCTTTAAAAAAAGGAAGAAGGAGAAACCGGGGAACTACAGCCTCACCTCAGTCCCCAGAAAAATCATGGAGCAGGTCCTCCAGGAATTTATTTTCAAGCACTTGGAAAAGAGGAAAGTGATCAGGAACAGTCGACATGGATTCACCAAGGGCAAGTCATGCCTGACCAATCTGATTGTCTTCTATGAGGAGATACCTGGCTCTGTGGATATGGGGAAAGTGGTGGACATGATACACCTTGACTTTAGCAAAGCTTTTAATACGGTCTCCCACAGTATTCTTGCCAGCAAGTTAAAAAAGTATGGATTAGATGAATGGACTATAAGGTGAATAGAAAGCTGGCTAGATCATCGGGATCAACGGCTAGTGATCATTGGCTCGATGTCTAGTTGGCAGCTGGCATCAAGCAGAGTGCCCCAGGAATCAGTCTTGGGGCCAGTTTTATTCAACATCTTCATTAATGAACTGAATGATGGGATGAATTGCACCATCAGCAAGTTCATGGATGGCACTAAGTTGTGGAGGAGAGGCGGATATACTAAAAGGTAGGGATAGGGTCCAGAGTGACCTAGACAAATTGGAGGATTAGGTGAAAGAAATCTGATGAGATTCAACAAGGACAAGTGCAGAGTCCTGCACTTAGGAAGGAAGAATCGCATGCACCGCCACAGGCTGAAGACCGACTGGCTAAGCAACAGTTCTGCAGAAAAGGACCCGGGTATTGCAGTGGACAAGAAGCTGGATATGAGCCAACAGTGTGCCCTTGTTGCCAAGAAGGCTAACGGCATATTGGGCTGCATTAGTAGGAGCACTGCCAGCAGATTGAGGGAAGTGATTATTCCCCTCTATTCGGCCCTGGTGAGGCCACATCTGGAGTATTGCATCTAGTTTTGGTCCCCCCACTACAAAAGGGATGTGGACAAATTGGAGAGAGAGAGTCCAGCAGAGGACAACAAAAATTATTAGAGGGCGAGGCACATGACTTACAAGAAGATGCTGAGGGAACTGGGCTTATTTAGTCTACAGAAGAGAAGAGTGAGGGGGGATTTGATAGCAGCCTTCAACTACCTGAAGGGGGTTCCAAAGAGGACGGAGCTTGGCTGTTCTCAGTGGTGGCAGATGACAGAACAAGAAGCAATGGTCTCAGGTTGCTGTGGGGGAGGTCTACGTTGGATATTAGGAAACACTATTTCACTAGGAGCATGGTGAAGCACTGGAATGGGTTACCTAGGGATGTGGTGGAATCTCCATCCTTAGAGGCCCACCTTGACAAAGCCCTGGCTGGGATAATTTAGTTGGGGTTTGACCTCCTTTGAGCAGGGGGTTGGACTAAATGACCTGAGGTCTCTTCCAATTCTAATCTTCTATGATTCTATGCTGACAGGAAGGCTTTTCCCATCGGCATAGCTACTGCCTCTTGCAAAGGTGGATTAACTACACCGACAGGAGAAGCTCTCCCATCGGCATAGTAACATCTTCCCTGAAGCGTCATAGCTTCACCGCTACAGCATTTTAAATGTAGAACCTGCTCTAAAATATTCTGGGACTGACCCAGTTACAACACCACTGCATACAACAATGGAAGATTTGTATAGTATGAAATTCTAATTGATATTAGGGCACATAGTGCTATTTGGAGATGTTCTTTTTAATTGTACTTAAATTGTACTCTATGATTCTATGAAAGATAAAAATAAGCAACAAATCAACTGAATTAAAGAAAAGTGAACTGTAATTTTATTGGTTTTGATTAAGATATTTGTGTTTTTGTAAATTTTTCATGCTTTAGTTGATCATACCGGAATATATACAAATTGTTGTAAGCCAAAAAATGTACAAAAGCTTACAATCCTTGTTTCAACTCAGAGGAACATTAATGCAGCTCCCATTAAGTCTGAGCTTTGAAAAAGCCAAAGCTCCCACCATTAAGGTAAAAACATCTGTTAACCACTCTTCCTTTCAGAGCAAGATATCATGTAATCTGTTGGAGCCAAGAAATTATTCACATTTATCTTCCTTTCTTTCCCACCTGCACAAATTTTCTTCACAGGACTCTCTGGAGTCACAACTGGTGCCACACCTTAAACAAGCCAGAGAGCTTGTCTGAGCAATCTGAACCACCCCACCCCTTCTCTCTACTCAGAAAAGCAAGGTGAGACAGAAGGGAAGTTTCTTTTCACATTAAAACCTTTCTGGGCTTCATCCATTTCTTAAAATATGTAGCAAAGGAAGCCCAGATTCTCACAGCTACCAGCCTATATTTGAAATTTGATATTCTTGTAAATTCAGGTTCTGTTGTGCATGTATTCATTCACTTTCTCCTCCACCCTTCAATTTCAAAGAAGGGCCAAACTAAAGTTTACATGTCACGCACATGTCCCCACTACAGGTCTTTCAGATGTAGCTATCCATTGTGTTACTTTCTGTGAAGAACATTTTAGTTTAATACTGTATTCAATTAAATTTTACCTTTGACTATCAGTTTGCTTTCAGTTTTAACGACAAAAATATTTAAAGATGAATACACTCCCTAGGGATCTACTAGTTTATTCTGTTTAAATCAATATATCCTCAGAATATTCAGGCAGCAAAGTCAATATATTTTCACTCCATCCAATAGATGTCAATTCAAATCATACACACAGAGTTAATGGAAGAGAACAAATTTACATTTAGGAGTTTCAGTTAACTAATGACAGTTTCCCAAGATGGTGTATTTTAATTTATAAGTATATTCTTGCTCATGACCACATAGTTATTTAGAATTAAATACTTAACATAACCAGTTCTTAGAATCAAAGACAAACATGTTTGGATTCCTGCTGACTGATTGTTGCATATTATAAAATAAAAATTGCTAACTACAACCAATACTGCATATTGTGAAGTTGCAAGCAGCATCACTGGAAAAATCAATGCAGCATAATTCCAAAAAAGGCACTAGTACTTACTTTAAAATAATCCACTTTATTGAGATCAATATGTATGTTACAACCAATTTGTTTTTGCATTTAGAACGGTTTCAGCATTACATTTTTAATTAAGTGCTCATCACACACACACTGTGTATGTTTATGCTGCCCCTCTCCAGCATTTTATCAGACTGCCTATTTGTATTGTGGTAGCACCTAGAGGCCCCAACCCTATTGTGCTAAACACCGTACAATCATGAAAAAAGAAGTGCACACCGCCCATAAAAGCTGACAAAGTGTAAGATGAGAGACAACAGGTGAATACAACAAATACGTTAGGAGCACTGGGCAACAAGATGATACTGGTCAGCATGACAAGCAGCAATGACCATTTATATATTGTTAATACCTGTTATAGTTGCCAAGTTGTTTAAGCTGCAACCCAATATTTCAAAACAAGATTTTTAATTTTCATTTTTTAGAGTAGATTGATTTGTAAAGGAAAAACCTCAACTGGCAGCCCTGTATCATCCACCCTGTTGTTTTGACAGCTTACTTGTTCTCTGTCATCTAAGCTCCCTTCCTCACGCAGCAAGTACACCTATGCATGCAGTTCAAAAGCACTGTCCAAGGTTCAGGTGGGACGCTAACCAACTGCCCCAGAAAATTCAGTGGTGTTCTGGAAAGCAGCTATCTGGGAAAGTAACAGCATTACAGACCACACCCTTTCAGAGAGACTAATCATAATGCATTCCAGTCTCTACTTGTCCAAGGCCACTCCCAAGTCAGGTTCTCCAATCGAGGGGTGAGGTTTCTAATGTTGTGTGCAGGGATTCCTGTGCACTGCACAAGTTACTTCTAAAGTCAGATGATTAACTACAAGAGAGACTTTACACACAGTGAAATGTCATGAAAATCTGAGCATTAAGTTCTATAGATGGCTCAAACATCCACTGAACGCTGCAGGGAAGGTTTGTGTTGTTAACCTGGGAGATTAACAGCAGAGACTCATTTTAAATCTAAAAATTTTAGTCAAGATGGTAAAGTTGTGACAAATGAGAACTATTGTGTACAATTATATTACTGCACCCAGAGCACTTAAAATCAGTTAACATATTAACAGGCATCACGTGACACTTCATTCAAGCTGAACTTTACAGAAACATTAAAAACCAGATCACAATGAAGGGTGCAGTATAAGAACTGAAGTAGAGGAGAATGCTGTAGTGTGAGAACTCATTAAAATTAAACACTTCCTCCACAAAGAGGTGTTTTTTAGCATTCAAGATGGACTAGATCTCTGTTCGGAAGTGTCTGGCTTAGCTTGCTTGTGTTCAGTTTTCTGCTATAAATATCCTGATTTCCTGTGCATCATGCAAGTAGCAATTTTAATTGCATATTTCTCTCCTGCTGTTTCCTAACTAAGCCAGAACAGGCTTTGCCTCAATGAATTTGGCCCTCCTCCAGTCCAAGCAGATAAGCATGTCAAAGACTAACTTGGGTCTAACTTGAGGGGGTGATGACGGGAGAAAGATCCCCAAATGTGAGGAGGCTGCTGAACTTCACATTAGTGAAATTACCAAAGCGTTGCCAACCTTCATGATTTTGTCACGAATCTCATCATAATTGTTTACCTTAAAGCCCCAGCTCCTGGAGTCAAGTGGATATGTGGTTATTTCAGCCTTCATTATTAAAAACAAAGCAAACGGAAGGCTAATAAAACATCAAATTTATTATTTTTATATAATCTCATGATCTTAAAGCCAATTCATGATTTTTGGTGAGCCTGACTCATGATTTTTGAATATCTGGAGTTTGCAATACTGACAATGGACTTTAAAAATAAATTATGAAAAAAAATCTACAAAATGTTACAGGAGTAAAAAGTATGAATGAAATTAACACGAGAATCTTGAAGTTTGATGGGAAGAACTTCTCATGGTATTCAAGGTTAAAAGTAACTATTTACCCCAGGTTAGGCAGCTGATTTGTAGATTACTTCATCCTTCAAACACTGCCAACACCACAGGGGGGAATACAGGCCTCTAAGAAATTTATCCAAAACAGACTGGCACTCATACAAATGTAACTACTGGAGAAAGAAGCAGAACACTGAATAAAATTTGAAGTCCAGTTACACTTTAAAAAGTTTTTGTATGCTCCTTGTCTGAGAGGTGAAAAAGATGAAGTTACTGTTTCTGTTAGGCGAATCATAGAATATCGGAGTTGGAAGGGACCTCAGGAGATCATCTAGTCCAACCCCCTGCTTAAAGCAGGACCAATCCCCAATTAAATCATCCAACAGATTTTTGCCCCATATCTCTAAATGGCCCCTTCAAGGACTGAACTCACAACCCATGCACTCACATGAACTCACAACCCACAATCATGCAAAAGAATAGAGAAGAGTTCCAAAGAGTGCCTGGGATAGGATAGAGGAAAGAAGAGAATTACTGTGGCAAGGATGGCACAGACACCAGCATTATTACAAAAACTACAGTTTTCGACTGAAGTTGTCCAAAATACAGCAGTAAATGCATACTGTGACATTTCTGAATCATTATAGCAGAACGCCTAAATATTTAAAGCCACTACAGGCCCTAAAATAGATACACTGCTACAAAAGAAAAGTTTGATGTTCTTCTCTACCTTACACTCTGGGTTTCTCCACTCTAAATAAAAAACTTAAGTGACCTATTTTTTTAAATGGAAATAAATCCTATTTAATAGCAGATATTTATCCTACCTATTGCGTTCAACCTCTCCAACATCGCCCAGGTACGAAAAGAATACTGCAGCCTGTAAATCTAGTCAGTTTCTCTAGCTCCAATACAGCATCTTGAACATGTCAATTACTTTTGATTTCACCTGCAGACAAAGGTCACCACTTAATGCCAGGGAACCGAAATTAGGGTTAGTTATCTAGAATTACAGGCGTCTCACCTTCTAAATACCAATACTAATCTAAACCAGAAGTCCAGTTGGAATGATCACCTACAATATTGTATTTACACCCATTTTTAACACTGCCCCAGCATAGCCAGTATATAATAGAACAATGACTAAGGAAGTTCTAACTTCCTGCCTAAAGGGCACATTGTCCCCTCCAAGCACAGGGAAGTAACATTCAGAAATATATTTACATCAAGATAAAACTGATGGACTTGATTACGATCAGGTTTCTATGATGCATACTCTAAAGATGTGCATGCATAAAGAAATACCTCTCTGAAACATGCAGACTCCACTGTTAAATTGCAACTCCTGACAAACAGCCAGAGACAGGAAACTGTGGACAGCAAGAAACCCAGCCATAATGACCTTTGTAATCCCCATGAACGATTCCAGGTATAGAAATCTTCAAACTCTTGAGATAAATCATTAAAGCAGTACAATTATTCAGAGAGACTTGGTTTTACCAAGGGTCTAATATTCAAAGCCAACAGCATTTGCTTTCTGTGAAGGAAAAGGGTTAAAGAAACAGCTTGTGAGCAGAAACAAATTGCCTGTAGGAGTTCATTCTTATGCAGATCACATTATTAAAGCACTAATTAAAACAAACAATCTCACTGAAAGTTCAGTAACCTACCAAAGTGACAATCTGTATGCAACAGTCACAATATTTTTTTCCATCTCGAGAATCAATTTATTCTCCCTTTCTGCTTTAAGTTACTACTATTATGCTAAGACAGACATGTAACAGTTTATGTTTTGAATGTTTTTCCTGATTAACAGGAAAAAATAATCAGTTCTGCCCCACTGTTTCACAGTTAAAGGCCTGTTTTCTCCATACTTCTGTACTGGCCTTCATTTCACTTGTCTATGATATACATTCAATCAGTAGAGTGGAAAAATAAAGCAACGTAACCAAGGCTTTGCTGTGGATTAGCAGTTTAAAATTTCTCTAGCCAAGTGGTACATTGCTTGTAAAATAACCCATTTCGCTAAACAGTGCTATCTTCAGCCATAATTACTAGCAACAAGACCAGACATTTTTGTACATTTATTCCCCATCACCTTTGTTTAATAAGATGCAAATTTAATGAATGGGTTACTCAGTTACTGAAATGAAATTGTCATCACTCCTTCCTTCTCACCAGTGAAGCAATCATGACCTAAATTAAAGAGAGAACCAAACGCCAGCCGGTACCAGATAACGTTGTTTTACATCCAAGTGTCACTGAATGAACAAGATGGATGAGACCAGACGGCTCAGGAAGCAGACCATCAGTTCCAACTCAACCACACAAATGGTATTTTAAAAATAAAAACAAACGACTGTTCATGTATTTAAAGCAAAGTTTTACAATTTTCCAGTAAAATAATAAAATTTAAATCAAAGCTGTCCCACTGTTTATTAATATTGCCAAATTCTGAAGTGGGTTTTTTTTTTTAATTTTTTTTTAGAAATACTGGAATTGTTCACCTACAAGAACAGTTTGATTTGTGGAATATTCCTTAATTCTTTACTTTCAACAACAAAATATAGGGAAGTACCCAGGTGACCAGACTAATAGGCCTCACCCCTCCAATTCCTCAGAAAATGTTTATCTCAGTTCATAATGCTTCACAAACATAGCCCCATTGCTAAGGAATGAGCTTCAAGCTACTTTGCATAGCTTATTCTGACTCCTGGACCATTGAGGAGCCAGTTTAACTCTTCACCTTTCACCTATATAGACTGCACCAAGAGAAAAATTAAACCAAGTTTCTCCTTCAGCAACCTAATCATGTATAAATGCACTAATTACACTCAAAAATCCACACCTTAGATATAAACCCATGAATGCCTGTTTCCAGTGTAAATCTTTTGTGCATTGCATGTGCATACAAGGAACTGTTTTGGAACTTCGAACAGTAAGCTAAAACTCTGTTGGCACGTCTGCTCACACACTAAATCAAGCTATAAATGGTTTAGATTTTTTTTTTTTGCAATAGGCCAAACAAGGAATAGATAGTAACTGACTCGGCATTTTCAACTTTTTTTTTAAACTAGGCCTGAGAAAAATAACTTATTAAAAATATTTAATATTTGAAGTATTGATATGAAACGTAATTATTGCATTTGGTCAGTAGTAATCATCTAAAGGTAACGTTTAGAAGTAACAAGGAACAATAGGGACTGAGCTAACCCTAGGGCCTCTCACGTTCCTGCTTTATTTTATGTTGTATGAGGCCCAGCACAGAGCATTTAGCCTTTCTGATGCTGTGAATTAGTGACTAAACTACAGTTTAAGCAGGTGGGAGCTCAATCCCCATCTGTTTTAAAATACATGAATTTGTTTAGAAAAAAAGGTCCACAGGGCAAGCTCAAGGAGTGAGAGCTGCTTTGGTGGGGGAGGAGCCCACCTTCATGTATTGCAAGTGGAAGTCAACTTGGGGACAGACGTTTGGGCTCAGGCTGGCGCCTGGGCTCTAGGACCCTGCAAGGTGGAAGGGTCCCAGAACTTGGGCTGCAGTCCAAGCCCAAACCTCTACACTGCAATTAAATAGCCCCTTAGGCGCACGGGGTTTGGACTGAGTCAGCTGGTATTGGCTAGCGGGGAGGAGGGAGGGGGTGTATCTGCAGTGTAGACATACCTTTGGTATCATTCATACCCACCCCACGGGGAAGCTGCCACCAGTGTCACCAAAGGGCAAGAAACAGGCATAGTGGGGAATAATGCTAGAAATTCAGAGACAAATTAAGGGTTTTGACTTGCAGAGAGAAGTTAACTTTTTAAGTAACAACTTAAGTTTAGAGTTACCTCTTACAATCCCCCCTCGCTCTCTGCAAGATTGACTGCAATACACAGGAACACCCATTTTGCTGGCAGCAAGCTGAATGTATGCCAAATGTTTCTTTTCTACAGTATCTGACTGTCTCGTTGAAAGAGCTCTCCCAAATGACACATTTCACGTTCAGATGCGTGTCCTTATTGTTTCTCCAAATGTTTGTATTTATACATGTAAAATGTTAACACGTAGGAGGCTGACACCAACTACAGTGACAGAAAAAGCTTATGGAGTAGATCAATTGCAGCAACAGGCTCAAAAGCTTCAAGTTCAAATGAAAAAAAAAGGAAGAATATCAAGAAAAAAGTCAAAGGAAAATAATGATGAACATCAACTCTCCTCCCCACCTTACATTCCCTTCGAGGCTGAGAATCTGAGATGACACACCAACCATTCTTTCTAGTATACCAGCAAAATGCAAGACATACAGTTCTATTAGCTGAAATGCATTTGAGCTGTACAGAGTTTTTTTGTTGGCGTTTCCAGGGTAATATTACACTGGCACTTTTCAGAGCCTGGGGAAAAGAATTTGAATTCCCATAGTTCGTGGGTAAGATCTTTTACCTTATGATAACGATCACACTTCTCACAAATTTCTTCAATTAAATTATATATTGTACATTTTGTATATAGAATAGAAACCATTTTCTAAAAGCTTCTTTGCTGTATAAAACAGTAACAATGAGTAATATTCAAGAACATTTATACAGTTATTAGAAACATCACAACACAAGCAGGTAAACTGAATTGTTCTTTGTAAAAGTATAACTGCAGACTCATGGAATGTGTATTCTGGTGCATAAAGCACAACGTTTATATCTAACGTATGTATGCACATTCACTTCCTACTGTACAGAACAGTAAACACAGCTTCTTAAATGTAATCGGAGACTAACGTGTCAAGCGCACAACAGGCAGTGGAGCTTTGAACAAATACACCCATTAACTAGTACCTCATTTTTAAATTTTAAAGACAGCACAAACAATAGAAGATTTGGAATAGCAGATTATTTCCCCACCACCCTCCTTACCAGTTTCTGAGCTTCTGGACTGAAGCAGTCTGCTTCCGTTTGCATGGCTGCAAAGTTTGTTATTCAACTTCAGAGCCTTTGAAGTTCATACACGAAAAGGGAAACAAAATATCCACCCTACTACTTGCTAGGCTTCTGCTTTATTTGCTTAACATCCCAGGAAAGTATTTCTGATCCAGCTTGTCAAGTGTTTATCCAAACAAACAAGAGGACTCTGTCCGCCTCTCAAAAATCCTCAAATTTCAGTCATCGGTGGAATGCAGATCCTGCGCTGCTGACACAGAAGTCCACCTAGGGGAGTGGTCAAGACACAGGGCGAGTCACATAGGTGCTCTAGGGAGCACAGGAGTCTGTGTGCTTAATAAATGAATCCTTCCTTCGCTGCTTCAGAAAACACAAGCACAAGCACAGACTTCCTCTCACAAAAAACTTTCAGTTCTTATTTGTATCGAAGTTTCCACCTACTCTCCCCACCCTACTTCAAGGGAACGGCAGGACAGTAATAGCTTACAGCTCCACGCCTGTCAGTAACTACAGTTCTTGAGTCAGCAAGTGAGCAGCTGGCTCCAAAGGTGCAGGAAGGCAGACAAGCTGATTTTTCCTCTTGCCTAGGCACAGGACCTTTGACTAAGCAACTGTCGTCATCTGGAAGTTTGCTGCAACATCATTCAATGTTGCTACTAGTCTTGCCACAACCAGCACTATGACACCAAAAACAGGATGTGCTTATTGCTGTAGTGCTTTCTATAGCCATCACTTTACAGGCTGTCAAATACAAATAGTTTGTGCTGCTTTATGAAGCCTCTTGTGCTACTACTGGCATAAGTTTCATCAAGTGCATAAACTTATTTTTAAAATCCAAAAAAATTCTGAGACCCACTTGTAAACAGAATTCCTTTTTGCCTTTTACCCAACTTTTCATACTGTGCGCAGATGTGGTCATCCCATCTCAAAAAAGGATATATTGGAATTGGAAAAGGTTCAGAAAAGGGCAACAAAAACGATTAGGGGTATGGAATGGCTTCCATCTGAGGCCATCAAGATTAATAAGACTGGGACCTTTCAGCTTGGAATAGAGACAACTGGGTGGGGATGTGATAGAGGTTTATAAAATCATGACAGGTATGGAGAAAGTAAATAAGGAAGCGTTATTTACTCCTTCCCATAACACAAGAACTAGGGGTCACCCAAATTAAATTAATAGGCAGCAAGTTTAAAACAAACAAAAGGAAGTATTTTTTCCATACAACACACAGTCAACCTGTGGAACTCCTTGCCAGAGGATGTTGTGAAGGCCAAGACCATAACAGGGTTAAAAAAAGAACTAGACAAGTTCATAGAGTATAGGTCCATCAATGGCTATTAGCCAGGATGGGCAGGGACGGTGTCCCTAGCCTCTGTTTGCTAGAAGCTGGGAAATGGGTGACAGGGGATGGATCACTTGATGATTACCTATTCTGTTCATTCCCTCTGGGGCACATGGCATTGGCCACTGTCAGAAGACAGGATACTGGGCTAGAGGGACCTTCAGTCTGACTCAGTATGGTCGTTCTCATGTTCATAATGTGAAGCAAAAAACCCATCATCAGCAATAACTACATTAAAATATAGGCCTGTGTTTACATGTCTGCCATCTAGGATATGGACATTACCCAAGCTGCTTACTCTGGGTGCATTGAAAGTTTACATTCAATAATGCTTGAGTGGATTCTCACATGTGACCGATGTTCACATCTTGGAAAAATCCAACTGTGAAGAGACTGCCACTTTGGCACAATTACATAAGTATGCTGGCTTTATTTATGTAGATTTTATTTTAAAAAACAGACAGGTAGGGTCATCAGTGTTGAGTGTGACACAAGGAAAACTTCATTTCTGTAATGAATAGGAACTTAATTCAAATTGATTAAAAAAGAGAACAAAACGCAAGGAACGAAGGTGGAGAGGTTGACAGCTTTTAATTTAGAGTTCACCGAAATCTGTACACTATTGGTTAAGGATGAAGGACAACAGCAGAATAATTAAGAGAATCCTAAACTGTCACTACCTGTACTCTACCAACTTTGGATAGATCATTTTGGATGGATCATTTGATGATTACCTGTTCTGCTCATTCCCTCTGAAGGGCCTGGCATCGGCCACTGTCAGAAGACAGGATACTGGGCTAAATGGATCTTGGTCTGATCCGGTATGGCCATTCTTATGTTGTCAATCAGGAGATGCAGTTGGACACCAGCACATTTCATAGTGTTCTAAAATTCCTTAAACACTAAACCAAAACAGACTAACGTTTTGTTCCCCCAAACTCAAACCAAATACTAATGCACATTATCACACTTTTAAGTCACTTTCTTTCATATACTCACTGCATTTCTCCAGGCTATCAGGTTGGAATTAAACTGCACATTTCTCTTCTCTCTATACCATCTGAAATGTCATCCTGGGCTTATTTTGGTTTAGCAAATTTTTAGGTTTTTTTCCTCAGCACTCAGAAATGATCAGGTGAATGCATATAAATAAATATTGGAATGATTATGGGCAAATCCCCCAGCAGATTTCACCTTTAGTATAATGCTGCACAATATTTATAGGTGCAGTAGGACAGATCTATGCACAACAGGCAAAATCCTGGCCATGTTCAAGTCAATAGCAAAACTCCCATTAACTTTAATGGGGTCAGAATTTCGCCTAATGTATGCATGCACACCATCTCCCACAAAGAAAACCGCAGACAGGAAATAGAGACGGACCTGAGAAGATTATCTAAATCTCAGTGGCTATTTTTCAGCTGTTGACATTTTGGGGGGGGTTGGGGAGGTTGTTGTTAACAGAGTCCTCTCTTCTTGGCCCCATTCCTTACATTGCATGGACAAGCAAAATAGGTTGTTACCCAGCAACCAAGCCATTATGTTCCTTCCTGGTCAGCCAGCAAAGGATGGAGAAGCCTGTAGAGGCTCCACCTAGCAACAAAGTTCAATTTTTCCATAAACTCCCAACCTACTGCCAGTTCCAGCCGAAGACCTCGGTAGTTCATGCTGTTCCCATGGTATCATCCATATAACAGGCAGATTGTTTTCTTAATTCATTTTTAAGTGCATGGAAGAATTTTATATTCACAGGCTAGTACTTCACAGTAATTTTATTCAGTGAGTTCCTGAACACCAACCATGTCCCATTGTTCCAGCAAGGCCAAGCATATTCTACAAGGCTTCCCCTGCAGAAGTGCTCCAAGTATGCATAATTTACAAGCTGTCCTTCAATGTTGTCATTTGAGAAAACACCTTATTTATAAAAAAAATAGCAACTTTGCTTTTTCATAATAGACCTGCACTGTCCCACAGGAGTAACAGAACGCTAGAGTTTACAGAACCATATGCCTGCTCCCCTTGGTCTATCAGAACACTCATTCATCCAGTGACATTTGGATCAGCAGATTTGCTGACTCTTCCTTTCACTTTACATTAACTGGCAAGTTTCCTTAAGAGGGTTACTAAATTATAGAAAGGGGAATATCAACATTGAAAATTCTCTGATTTATGATCATACAAAGTACCACTTACCCTATGTTTTTTCCCTGAATTTGACTATGACCTAAGGACAGACCGGAGACCAAAACCACCACACATGGTGAACAATCAATGCTGTTTGTACTTCAAATATTTCTTCCAGTTCAAGATATTTCCTGCCTATTTTTCAGAAAATGCAAGAACATTCCATTCATCTTGGAACAACTTTCTCTTCAACAGGCATCGTCCTCAATAGGGATGTAGAAAGAAATTTCAGGAGCTAGGTAGCTCAGTATATTAGTACACTTTTTTCCCTATTCAAGTCCTCTTTTGGCCAGACATTTAGTTTGATGGTCTCCATATTGCAAGGTGGCAATTTCTTCTCACATCAGGCCGAAGGTCAGAGCAGCAGAGGTATTACACATCAGAAAAAAAAGTGTAATAGAGCTTGCATAGCATTATGCCTGGCTCTAGACAGTTCTTTTCTTGAATACAAATTTTAAGTTATGGGGAAACTGTCACACAAATTCTTAATGGAGAAATTCTGTTGAAGAGACAACAAACTTCAAATCATACACACTTCTCCAAGACAGCTACTCTTTTGAATTATTCTATGCCTTTGTCATCTACAAATTGAATTACAGTAATATACTTTATTTAGGATTGCTTTGGGAGACCACCAAGCAGCTTCAGCTGCAGACACATTCCAGTCTGCCACCCAGCTTTGGTGGGCAGCTGACTATATGCAGTACCTGTGCCTAAGATTCTACACTGGATATGTTTGCTTCCATGTGCAAATCACTGTGCTACCTGGTTACTTGAGAAAATCCCTCTTTCCCTATTATCAGTCAGGGATGTTAAGGACCACTGTGGACTCATGGGATAAAATTCAAGGACCAGTAGCTGTGTGTTTTCAGCAGAGACCCATTCCTAATGGCACTTGCAGGTTAACAGAGCTGGCAGCTTTCAGGACACAGAACTTTTTTTTAAAAACAGGGTTGGGTTGAGATTTTATACACAGGTTGCAAGACTCATACTGTTTAAAGTTGCAGATTTGTCTATGGTATGTTGATTATACAATTTAATTCTTAAAATGTGAAGCACTCATATGTTGTGACAAAACGTGTTGCATATCAGTGTCCGTGCAGGTAATCAAATAGAAGGACTAGATGCTAGGAATATAAAGGTACCTTTACACCCCAGAGCTTTTTAAATCTATGAAAACTCATCCCCACCTCCCAACCACACCTAAAAAAATTAAGGTGTTGTGAAGAGAAAGAAATGGCTTATGAGATTCTGTAAGTAAACAAGCTAAAACACAATTTGGAACGCATGGGTGGCCTTCCCCAGGGTTTGCAAATTCAAAGCTGATTCATGTTGCTTGGCCGAGAGTCTAACTACTCAACTGCCTCAGGTTGATGGCGGTGGCTGTAATGTTAGTACAGTACAGACTTGTTTAAACACGGATGTCGGGAGTCAAGCCATCATGACCACGGGTTAATGGACCAAGGGTTAAGAGGGCCATGCTGAAAAAACTTAAGATGTCTATATATACACATATATAATTATCTAGGATTACATACGTATTCACAGCATCCCAAATACTGCAGGCCTATCTGTTAACAGCACTTTGCAAGAACATAAATTCAAATGTGTAATCTAATAAAAACATTACTACTACTACACAGGGGTGAAAGTAACTCAGGACCAGGGGCAGCTCTAGGGATTTTGCCGCCCCAAGCACGGCAGGCAGGCTGCCTCCGGCGGTTTACCTGCGGAGGGTCTGCTCGTCCCGCGGCTTCGGCGGACCTCCCGCAGGCGTGCCTGCGGGAGGTCCTCCGAAACCACGGGACCAGTGGACCCTCTACAGGCACGCCTGCGACAGGTCCACTGAAGCCATGGGACCAGCGGACCCTCCACAGGCAAGCCACCGAAGGCAGCCTGCCTGCCGCCCTCGTGGCACCAGCAGAGCGCCCCCCGCGGCTTGCCGCCCCAAGCACACGCTTGGCATGCTGGGGCCTGGAGCCGCCCCTGCTCAGGACACTTACTGGTCCAGGACTGGGGCGGCTCTGGCCCCTGGAAGGGGTGGGGCCTCAGGCAGAAGGGGCGGGGCTAGGGTCAGCGTCCCCCAGCCAGCCCTTCCAGACCTCCTGGTCCACACTGCCCGGGGTTCCAGTGGCGATTTAAAGGGCCTGGGGCTCCAGACGCCGCTGCTGTGGTAGTGGTGTCCGGAGCCCCGGGGCCCTTTTAAATCGCTGGCCCCGGGGCAGCTGCTCCCTTTCCACCCCCCCGCCCGTCAGTGGTCGAGGGGGGAGGACGCAAAAGGGGCAGGGACCTTAAAGTGCTGCAGGGTCCTTTGCCGCGGCAGCACTTTAACATTGCTGCCCCTTCTCCCCACCCCATTGGCAGTAAAGACATACAACACATTTCTGCTCCACACTTCCTGTCGATTTCTATATCCGTGAGTTAGCGAGCAAATCTGTAGCGCTACATAGCAAGTTCCTGTACCGTGTGTTAACGAGTCTCACGTGTTAAATTGGTAGCACTGGGAGGCACGGCGCTACCGCACGTTAAGCAGATTCATGTGTAAACAGGTCCGTACTGTAAACTGGAGATAAAGTGTTCATTAGAGACTTGGACAAAATCCACTGACCAGTGGCTCGGTCTCATTCACTGGAAAGTGGGGGGTTGGCTAACCTATCAATTTTTCCAGAAATTACATTTGTTTTAAAAATGTTTGTAGCCTTTATGATTGCAAAGATAACCATCTAAAGTAACTTATGTAGTGTGGTCTTCTGGGGTCTGGAGACTGCTTCAGAAAGATGAGGCAGCAGCATATTACTTCTAATTAGCAAATTATGCAAAAAAGACTCTCCAAGAAAGGATTTGGCTAAGGCACCTGGGTAGGAATCCAAGCAACTGGAGATGGTATGAGGAGAGAGAAGTTACGAAACTATTACACTGGGGAATTTCTGCAGGACTCCTATTTTCAAATTTTTAACTAGCTAGTCAGGGGTCCATTTTTCAAACACATTCATTTGCTACACCTGTAAGAACCCACCTTGCAAAAAGAAATTAAATAAATGAGAGTGAATTTTATTAAATATAGGAAGACAGTTACGGAAAAAGCCTAATGCTCACACCAGAAGTGTGCTTGCCTACAATGCCATCCCAATGCAGCCCAAAGAGAAAGTTAACAGTGTAGACCCTTCAGTGCATTATTTGTAGACTAACAAAAACAGAAACAAAAAGGGAGCTGTCTCTTTTTTTCATAAGCCTACAAGAGCAGCAGCATTAGTAATAATTAACTAGAAAAGCAGCAGTAAAGTTAAAAGGATCAGGAAGCTAGCACAGTTATTAATCAAAGGATACTGAAGACATCTTTCCCCCTCCCCTGTGGAATATATCAGGGTATTGCACATGTATATGATTTGCAGTCACACAGAAACATACTGCATGCTATATATGCACATATGATTATGGAGCCTAAACCCTAAACATCAAACTCCATGGGACTGAAACTGGAAGGGACTTGAAACGCCCAAATGAATCATGAAAGAGCTCCTGTGTGAACTGGAAACAGGGAGTATGGTAGAAGGCCCATAAAGTTTGCTATAAAGAATGTCAGAATCATTGCTAGCATAAACAAATGCCAATGAAGTTTGGCCTCTAAGCTAGGGCACACCCAGGAATTTTTGTCTCCATAGTATGTGTCTCACCAGACCAGGGAGTCAGTTTTTCAGATCCGCAGGAAAGTTGGGATTCGAGTAGGAGCAGATAAAGGCAAACCCTGCATAAAATACCTGAGCATGTCAAAAACTTTGGGGGCTCTATTTATACAACCAACCCCGCTCAGTCCAGCCAAAACAATACGATTAAGAAATTCTTTGTTGTGGTAACCAGTGAAGTAACACTATCACAAACCACCTTGCAGCATTTCATTTCCATCCATTATCATTCTGGATAGGAATGTTTGCAATCTTATAGATTCTTTGACAAAGCATAAACATTGGAGACAAGGACATACCCCCATCTATTAACTAGTAGAGCCTTACCAAAAAGCCAACAGAAACCTGGTATACCTTAGTCACAGTGTAACTCCTTCTCAGAAAGACAAAACCTTCTAGTTTAAGGTACATTACTGCAGCATCAGTAGAGCATTCAAGCTGAGGTCTTAATAGGACATGTGAATGTGTATTCTTTTTTTGCAGAATACTGTCTGATGAGACACCTGGCTCATCACTTAAAAAAGAACATGAAGTTATTTCAAAGTAAGTTATTTTAAAAGACACTCACTTATTTTCAAAGTCTGAGGAAAGGACATCTAATTAAAAACTCAGCTTTTTGCTTCAACCCTTTTAATAGAAATAAAGATTTTTTAACACTGGGCCAAACAGAAAACTTTTTTGCATAGCTTTCCCTGCCTCATTTACCTGTGAAATTAGTACAGAATGTCTAGAACAGAGATGATATTCTAATTTAATTCTAACCAATACAAGTTCTCATAACATCAGTAAAATTCCAATATGCTTCTACTGCAGTTCCAAAGCAGAATTGTGATTTGTAGTTTTGATGTTCTTTAAAACACAAGTCTCATTTTCTGATGGACAGAATGGATAGAAAATACTTCATACTGAAAGAGTTGGACCGAGTTTAACTGAAACGATTCTATCTGTGGCTCAAGTAGTGCCTTTATTTAACATTTTTATCCTGTTCTCATGGCATTTAAGAGTGTCTATCTATATTAGTGCTTTGAGAAATACCCTCTTCTGAGGCACAGTTATGCAGAAAGCTAGTTTGTTTTCCATGCCACGACCCCACTTCATCATTAGTCTCTGCAATGGGCACAACCTGGCATCTTTACAGTTCAGCTGGCAAGGATTACAAGAGCTCCTTGTAAACGGTAACCAAGGAAATGAACTCAAGTATATACAGCTAAATGCTTCTTTGGAAAACAATGTTCAATTTTCATCACCAAAATGTACCGCCAGTATTAACAGATTATTTTCTATGGAGGCTAACCTGAGACAAAGCAAGAAAGAGGAAGGAAACCACTGAAAGGCATTAAGTACTTCTCAATTGCACTGAAATCAGACTAGCTGACATCATGCTAACTGGGGAAATTTAAGGGTACACCTACACTAACCAAAAAACCCCAAACCACCCCACAGCAGCAAGTCTCAGAGCCTGGCTCAACTGACTCAGGCTCACAAGGCTCATGCAACAGGACTAAAAATAGCAGTACAGACATTCCTGCTCAGGCTGGACCTTGGGCTCTGAAACCTGGGGGGGGGAGGGGGAGGAGGTGTCTCCGAGCCTGAGCCGGAAAACTGCTATTCTTAGCCACATAGAGCGAGCCCCATGAGCCCAAAGCTGTTGACCTGGACTCAGACTCGCTGCCATGGGTTGTTTTT
This sequence comes from Mauremys reevesii, assembly GCF_016161935.1. Taxonomy (NCBI): domain Eukaryota; kingdom Metazoa; phylum Chordata; order Testudines; family Geoemydidae; genus Mauremys; species Mauremys reevesii. The sequence goes on along the minus strand of NC_052633.1, from coordinate 10,060,285 downwards.
TTAGGATTTAAACATTTGTGTCTATGGAAAGTTATGCTTTTTATTTTTAAAAAGGAGCAATAGTTAAAGAAAGGCTTGTCTAGTCAAATGACTAGATGTCCTCATTCCTACAATTCTTGGCTCCTTTGCTTAATAAAAATATATCAGCTGCTAAAGGTAAAATCTTTTGAAAACAACAAATGAAAAGAGGTGGTTTTCATACAGGACTTTAACTGCAGATGCCCTTCACTAATATGCATTATTCACTGTGAGATGTCGTCCCACAAATAACCACACTACACAACAATCAAAGTTTAAGCAGAAGTAGACAAACAAAAAGATGGAAGCTACCTTTGCTTGTAGTGGATTTCTCTTTGCTGGATAGCCCAGTTCAGTATCTGAGTACTCCTTGGCCTTACTTCAAACCCCACTTGTTTTGCACTACAAACCATATTGATAACTTCCCCAATGGCAGTTTGAAAATTAGAACGTAGGGAGTGTCTGCTCAGAAGAGGCCCATAAGTAGAACAGCAGAGATGTTGTAAAGTTGTAAGTCATCTACATTTAAAGCTTGATTGTTTTTGGTCTTATAGCTTAACATTTTGAATATCCAAGGCCTCAGATTGTGAGTGGGAGAAAACATACTAATGATACACAATTCTCACTTGAATCATAGAATATCAGGGCTGGAAGGGACCTCATGAGGTCATCTAGTCCGACCCCCTGCTCAAAGCAGGACCAATCCTGAAACATGTTTCCCTGAACATCGCTTGTTTCAGGGGGAAAAAAATTCCTAAGCTATTGCCAGAAGATACAAGTTTTAGAGAAAGAGAATTTGAGCACAGGACTGGGAGACAAACTCCTGATTCTGACAGACTCTCTCAGCCTTCAGCAAGTCACTTAACCATATGTGAAAACAAATATTGATGTAAATTGATCAATTATTTTTTGAGTAATTTTACAATTTTTTCCCAACTATTCTCTCCAAATATCCCAACTCCATGGGCTCTAGCAGTCAGAATGTGGTCTAGGTGGCCTGGTTCAGAACCTCTTCCCTACCCTGTATGCCAGAGAAGCAAGGAGTTGTAACCTACTTCAGTGGCTTGTCTCAGCTTCCTGGACTTCTACTGCTGTGTTGTTCTCCCGGCAGCTCAGATGGACAGTTTATGCACCTGGTTTGCCCCACATCCTAGCTGTGAACTGGACTCCATCTCTGACTCCCCACTCCCGTGCTACCATGGCTCCACGGAACAGTACAGAGAGTATACACTGCAATCCAAATAACTATCTGCTGTGGAGGAAGCTGGAGAGAGAAGTAAGGTCCAGCAGGTCAGGGAGACAAACCGTTAAAACACCCAGTGCAGCAAAATGGCCATGGCAAAAATACTCAATTTTGTGCAATCTTGGGAAAAGGCCAAATCCCTCAGGCACCGAATCAGAGTCATAAGTATTAGTAGGGGCACACTGCCTCCTACTGGAAGGACATCAACTTGTTGGGATTGCCTCCACTTGGTCAAATATGATAACGTAGGGAAAACCATGCACCGTGAGTTTTCCCTTCACCTTCACATGACTGATATTTAAATCTAAAACCATCATTCAGAGCTTAGAGTCTGAAACAGGTCTTTTCTCCTCATTAAGTGCTGCACAACTCCATCAGAGGGAATTTGCAAGCAGCAATGCAGAAACAGGCTTCAGCTTTAAGTCCTGTCTGCATTCCCTCTGGCAGAGGGCCAATGCTGTATCAACTAACCACATTTAGGTCACTTCTTCGAATGACTTTTTCTCAAAATAGCTCTAGGTCAGTAACATGCTACTCCTGCTAGAGAAGAATTTGAACATAACCCTATGGATGTTATTTAGAGAAGCACAGAAATCTGTGTACATCTCTCTCAGTAAGGGTTCAGATAAATTAAATCTCAAATTTTCTCTCCTTCAGAGCATGATTAATCTAAATAAAATTCATACATTTACATTTTTCCCAAACCTTGACAACAGCTGAATCATTTTAGTTGAAAATTTCGACTTAGGCAGACACCCAGGATGGAAAATTTCATCCCAAACAGTTAAACTGAAAACTTTGTCTAAGTAACTCACATCTCATTCTTATAACAAACAGTATTGGGCAACATTAACTAACCTTAACGTTTACTCTTAACATTGCTAACTGGACTGCCTATAAAGCAAAGCGTACTGGTTTGTAGTAACTGTACACCTAATGGTTTCCTAGATGTTCTCTTTTCAACCCACTTTTTAAAAAGAAACAAATACTTTCTTTATAAAATATTGGAGAAGCTGATCTTCATAAGCCATCACAAAGATTGTATCTGCATTCTTCTGGGTTCTCCCTCAATGTAAACTGCTACAAAATGTAGCTAGGTTAATTTATTTTCGCTAAACAGTTAGACATCTTTTTAGAAAGAAAGAAAAAACTAAAAATATTCCAAAAGCATCAAATAAAAAGGTAAAGTGTATGTTGCGGGGTGGTGTTTTTTTTTTTTTAAGTTAGGATTATAACTACTGCATTGTATTCCATGACAGTGTTCATATAATGCAATATGGAATTTGCTCCAAACTTTGCACTGCTCAACAGACAGTCTTCTAGCTGATAAACAGCCAGTGCTGCTGGATTCCAAAGACGAGGACCCAACTAGCTGCGATTCTTAGGTGAAAACATGGTGGCTGTGATGGAAAACTGAAGAATTTTGGGGACTTTGGGGAGGACAGAGGGTGAGGATTAAGTGAAGAGAAGTGGTGGTGTCAAGACTCAAGACCAAGGACAGGGGTTAGTATAAAGATGGAAAGAAGAGTATCTAGAAAGTGACACTTTATCTATTGCCTTATAGGTGGAAAGTACATATACACAACAGAGAGGACATGAAGGTTCTAAAGTTAAATCTATAAAGTTTGCATTTCAAAGAAACTATTTCTTTTTGCAAATTATTATTTTGGGGCTTTTGAATACCAGTGTTTTCTCCAGAGAACAAAATAGAATCATAGAATATCAGGGTTGGAAGGGACCTCAGGAGGTCATCTAGTCCAATCACCTGCTCAAAGCAGGACCAATCCCTAGACAGATTTTTCACCCTGATCCCTAAATGGCCCCCTCAAGGATTGAACTCACAACCCCAGGTCAATGCTCAAACCACTGAGCTATCCCTTCCGCCCCTCTCCCAAAGGAGAGTGACAATCCAAATACTTACTGTTGATCAAATGTGTTTGTGGCTAGACATGTATCTGAGAACACCATTTAAGCCAAGAAGAAATAAAACACTGACAACTAGCAGGAAAGAATTGGTTGCTGAGGGGCCATCACTTTCCAGGACAATTAAGTCCTGGTATTTCCCAGCAATTTTAGTAACTATACACAGCATTCACAATAGGTCTGAAAGCTAACCACAGCTGCATGATCCACAATCAGTGCAAATCAACAGTTAATATACAGGACCTACATTCTGTTCAATTTTTGCTTCAAGAGAAATATTAGGATAATAATATACAGCAGATATTGTAAGTTAGTTAACACATGGAGTCTGCAGTTTCATTAATTTGTTAGCACTTCATTAAACCATATTGAACAAAGAAAAAACTGGACTGTATTCTGATTCCCTGGTCTTGTGTTGTGTGCTGAATCTCCCGCTATCTGTTTGTGGATTTACTTGTGTTAATGGCTCTACTGCATGTGCTCTTGCCAATTTACTCTTGAACAGCTTCAACTAACAGAAGTTGCAACAAAAACCTCTGTTTAAGAGAAGAAATGTTATTGGCTACCTATGAACCCCGACGTTGCTATTACTGTTGCTACCAAACAAACTGGTTATTTCCTACCACACATTCACCCACAGGCACGCAACTTAACAACACAAGCATCAGCAAAACTCCTTCAACTGTGCAGCATACATACAAAAATAAAGCCAGTTATTGGTACAAATTACTAGAAACCAAAGACAATTTATCTTGACTGTGCTCTGGGTGAAGTAATCACAATGACCAAATTTGGGCCTTATTATAAACAGTGGTATTTCATCTGTCCTCTGTACAATATAAACACAAGTTGGGACAGGCTTGTGCGTGTTCCAGAACTGGGCTAACGCAAGCATCTCTCTACATGGACAAAGAATTCTGCATGTGTCTCCCCCTTCCTGACCCGCATAAACAGATTAAACATTTTCAGAGGAACATTACAAGCCGGGGTCTAGCCCTTCACTCAGGTCATTACAAGACCAGTTATCTGTAGAGTCCAGAGACAGTGAGGGTCTAAATATTAGTTACAATTCCAACATCATGTCCAGGAGAACCTGTCTTTTTTAAATAAATCCCTACTGTTGTGGTTTTACACTTATGAGATGAATTTGGGTCTGTACTGAAAGCAAATAGTTTTTATTTCTTCACATAATAGCTGCTACTATTATTCTCTTGAGAAACCTCCTGCAGTCTCATGATTCAAGCTCAGTTTATAGATTATTAAATACCTGTTAAAATACCACTAGGCAATTTCTTTATGGTAAATATTGAGTACCCTCCCATAAAGTCATATTAGAGGCCAAATATTTTTTTCAATATTTATCAGTGGTCATACTGATTTTAATGTCAAGAGAAATCAGGGTACATTTACATAGTAAATAGAAGATAGCTAAAGGGGGCATATGGAAAAGTTTTAATTCCGACAGCACCTTTTCCAATATTTTTGTACCAGTCACTCCCCAATGTCCACTATGACAACCACCAGATCCCAGGAATAAAATGATTATTCTAATTTACTATAGGAAGCTGCCCAGAAATGAGTGGAAAAAGCATGTAACCATCTCAAACTTCTGCAAAGGATCCAAGCTGTAAAGCAGGACATCAGGATTCAGAGTAGCAGTCACATTAGTCTGTATCCGCAAAAAGAACAGGAGTATTTGTGGCACCTTAGAGACCAACAAATTTATTTGAGCACAAGCTTTCGTGGGCTACAGCCCACTTCTTCAGATGCATAAAATGGAGCATATAAAGAACATCAGGAGGAAGCAGTGCTCTGAGCAGAACCTCTAAAAGCAGACCCATTCTCTCTCCATCTCTATGCACTTACCACTTCATTCAATTTTAAATCTAATTGTTTAGTCTTTATAGCCCAAATTATTAAATTAAGTAATTTTTAGAAAAAGAATCCAACATTTTAGCATCCCAACTTCTGAGAGTTCTTCAGTTAGAGACAAAAGTTTATAGGATCTGACCAGCCTACTGTTATCATATTGTACTGCGGACACAGCAAAAATCAGTTTCACAAATCCACAGTTGGAGAAATGCATACAAATTATGAACTGCACCAATTCTAGAGGGGACCCTCATAGACAGAGGTAGGAATCTATTAGCTTAGTAGACCCGTAGCACTTAATATTTTGATTCACTGCTCACACACACTGATGGCAGAAATTATACTAGTATCACTCCTTAGCATGCTAGCCCTATTCAATCTTCATTGGTTACAATGCCACGAGTACACACACGAAAAACAGTGAATCTGCCTTACTACTTCAAAGATAACTGCTGGTGTCAACATTTAACACTCTTAGAAAAGTTTCATTCTATTCCTACATAATAGGAAGAAAATACTTTCTAGAACTCTCCCGACCCTCTACCTCCAACAGCTTGGTTCTCCAAATATTTAATTCTGCAAATGGGCCACCATTGGTAGTCTACAAACCAATAGTCTTAGAATTGTATTATAATAAATGTAAATTTGACTGGGGCTAAAACAGGTACTATGCTAAAGTGTAAAATTACTGATCTTAAAGACTTCCAGGTACCAACAATACCTAAAGTGATAGAACAGAGATAGACAAGAGAAAGATGACAACTGTGAGGTGGCTCCAACTTGGAGATTAAAAACTCATAGCAGGAAGGACACACTCCTGATAAACCATAACACTACAAAACCCTGAATCAGCTTGGGAAGAGCTTGGTTCGTGGTTTGGCAAGTCCTGATTTTTTTCTTTAGAGATATGTCAAGTGCATGTGCAACACAAGACCATACAGCCATGTCAACAAGGGAACAAATACCAGTAACAAAATTAAAGAGAGGCACAGATAACAAAACAGACTTCTTAAAAACACATTTTGCACTACTTACACTTAATGGTCTGCAGCTTCTATCGTGAATGGTATGAAAGCCTTCAGAAAGGTGTGAGCAGTTAGCAACAGCTACATTACATTCCTATTTTGCAATATACTTTTCCATGCCAGAGCGCTCTAGGTTGTTCTGGACACAGGAAAAAGGAAGATGTACAGTACGTAAACAAACACTTCTTCCCAATTCTTGTAAGAGCTTGGGCATATTTTCAATATTTTCCCACAAAGGACACAAATGTCAATACAGTCTACAGGATCACTTTTATCTATGAAACTATATGTATTCCTGATGACATCACAATAAGAACATGTGAAAACGCAAACCTGGCACACCAGAAATACCAGTTCTGGAGAGTGCTGTAGGCATCTGGAGTAAATTGGAAGTATTCTCTGGAAACTGCTGCAGATTAATTCTTTTATACTATGTGTTTTTTTTCAGCTTAGCTTTTATCAGAACCAGTGGTAAGAGTCAGGTTATCCTTTTGAATACAATCTCACCTACATTTTACACATCATTCATCTTTAAGCAAATGCCAAATCACATTTATATATTTTCTTTTTACAAGCTAACAATTAAGGTAGTTTCCTCCTTTCTGATTTGACAGGTTTGAGTTTTTGAAAAACTCTGCCCCTCTCCTTCCCTCAGTAGTTAAGAACTGACAGATACTTTAAAAATCTGGACTTTACATGGACCAGGTTTACGTCAACTCAAGCCAGTCTTGTGAGTTCCAGCATAATATTTATCTTCTCTTTCTAGAATATTCACAGGAGTTATGAGGAGTATAACTCTCTTTAGGACATATCCAATATGATCCTAAACACCTAATACAATAACTTTGCACAGAAAATACAAAGGCAAGTGTTAATTAAGCTTGATACTTTCCCCATCCTATAGATGGGGTTAAAATTGTGGTACCAGTAGTTGATTTTGTCTCAAGATTCTGTCCAGTCTACAACACTGACCAGAACAAAAAAAGTTGATTATGCAGGAAGGAAGAAGCAGTCAAGAACAGGAACCAAAATGTTTTGAAGTTACTCACTGAACATCATTTCAGTCTAACACTGGTTTGTTTTCCTTCAGAAGTTGTCACTGTGCAGTTACTCCCTGTTAACTTTTCGATAATAAAGGTCAAAAATCCAAAAGCCTGTAGAATGTGTTGCAATGCATAGTCTAAAGATTAATCATCAACACAGAATACTTATGACAACTCACTGAAGTTGCTAAACAACAAACTGCAGCCTTCAAAAACGCATACTCCCTTTTCCAGAGTTTGTCTTTGCAATTACAGAATAGCATTATATTGAATGTTAACTGCATTTTTAGCTGTATGTCACACAATAAAAATGTCTGTATATTTGGTTGCCTTCAGTACATGCTTATAAACATGGAGAAAATTAGCTCCCTGAATTATACAAAAATGTGTTAAGTATAATTTGCAGTACAAGTGTCACCAACTTCTTTAAAAAAAATAAGTGCCCAGTCATTTTGGTTGTAAACATAACATTCCAAATATGAATTTAGCATAAAATGATGCAGTGCTATTTTCTAAATCCACTGACAAATTGTGCCAGCATCTACACTGCTGCTTGTAGTTTTGCTAAACAGAAGCATCATGAAATCACAAGTTGGTTTCACATCTTCTATTCAGAGCCTTGTTGACAAACTAGGAAACTGATCCAAAACATGCTTTCTGGAATTATATGCTGGTCCTAGGCAAAGTAATGAGCACTGGAAGAGAAAGGTACATTTGTGATGGCGGTGTCTTCAAAAGTTATTTTATATCTCTAATAGCTGGAAGTTAAAAAGCTGAAGCTCCTAAACAGGGCCCCGGCACAGTACCTTGATCAGAACCCAAGCATGCTCCCATTTCCCTTCTCTATTTTCTACATAAATATGTATCTGAGTTGGATCAGGGTATGTGAGTTGGTATAAAAGATAAGATATTCAAATGATGCAGAGTACAAAGGAAGATGGGTTTGGAGAGTGGGAATAGACAAAAATATAGGAGAGAATATACTGTAGGAAAAGAATAAAAAAAGATAAGGAGGAGTCAAGGAACAGGGAGTGAGTGGGGAAGTAAGATACTGACATCAATAAATGACATTATACATCAGAAAGGGAAGGAAAAGTGAAGGCAGGCCAAGAAAGGAAAGAAGACTTAATAAAAGCATGGGAGATGAGTTACTTTTTAAAAAACTACATTCAATACAAATGTTGACTGGTATATTACACTTACCATACACAACTGGTTATTCCTTTAAATTGCAGGGGGTGAGGCCTTGGTAGTACATGTACTTCCCCCCAAGTCCTAGCCCATTTACTAAGTGTCGGGTAAATTTCTCAACTGCTGATAATTCTGCATATAAAAATACTTCTGAAAAGACGACACCCAATTGTGTGATGACTATTTAGACTTGTAGCTATCCAATGTAACAAAGTACATCAAGACCCAAGTAAGCTGTTACAGAAACGTAACAATTTTATAAGAAATCCAAATCAAAACTCAAAATTTGCAGTTTTTCAGATAGCCACACTTCAGATAATTAAAGACATTTGGCATCTATATTTATATCTGGACATGAACTGAGTTGTCCAGTCCCAAAGGAGGTTAAAGGCACATTAGTGCTATATACTATTTGCATGAGATACCGGATTGGCTCAGAAAGGAATATAATTAGGGAAAAAATTTAAATCATGTAATATATGCAGATGTCCCACAGAGCCATTCCAAACAATTCAGTTACATATTATTTATATTTAAAGCCCACATTAAAAAGCATAAGTGACTGAAAATAATAAAGTTAAGGACCATTTTAATGTGTCTATTTTACAGTTTTTAAAAGCAATATCTGATCATAATCTAGAATAATCACCTCCCGACTACATTTTTCAGTTACCAACGGCCTGAAATCAGTAAACTGTTATAAATAAATTGCGATCAGTTTCATACTTGAGAAAAAACACTTATAATCTGGAAACATCCAAGAAATCCTGTAAAAACTTTATTAATTGAGGTGGTTGTGCACACACTCTAGGAATTTTACTGGGCTTTTAACTATGCTATTATATCATCTATCTAAACCGATTTTACTACATGAAGATGATTTTGGGATGATCAGTATAACCCGCTCTAAATTCTGGGTAGAAGCAGGAGGAAAACTGAAAGACAGCATTTAGAAACTAACTAATTAAATATGCCCTTTCTAGAAGGGAAAAAAGAAACCGACTTCAAACAAGCTAGTTATTTCAACGAGATCTAGGATTTTAGCTATCTGGCTCATGCAACAGTCTCAGGCTATAAATACAAAAGAACCTGTTCTTTGTCAGATGAAATCTCTTCCTGATTTGATTACAGTCAGAACAGGTTCCCTGGCATGAAGAAAAGAACAGGTCACTGGGCAGAAATGGGAAGGAGTCTTTCACAGAATGACTATAGTACTTATTCATCTTGTAATCAAAGCCTGCTGTCTACCCCATGAGGAGAATGAACAGACTACACATTCATGCTGAATACTCAGCGGAAGATCGGAGAACTCCCATTTCCTTTTGGAATTCAATAGGTTGCATTATATTTGAATGGCTTGGTCTGACACCAAGTGGATGAACCATTTCATTTTTTCCTTTAGTTGTTAACATCTGACCAAAACACTTTCACAAGCTTCAGCACCCTCCAGAGGGAAGCTGCCATTTTTTTCTGCTCTGTATTTTGTCGGATCGAGAGAGGAAGCAGAAGAAAGGAGAGAGGGTTTAGCTCTGTAATGACCTTGGGATACCTTCCCTTCAATGTTGGTTATTCTAAAGGTTCCTGAATATCATACGATCTTTGTAGAGACTCATTTCAGAACAGCAAATATTTAATTAGCCTTTATATATTATCACTACATTTTATTTTTGATACTACAATTAGTAAGAAAAGTCACCATGTTAAGAGTTGTTCACAGCCCATGCACAGTAAAGCACACTGGCCACGTCCACAGTACCTGGCCATCCAGTCTCCCAGGATGCCTTCAAAAATGGAGTTGAGAGATGGAGATTTTGGTGCAAACTAAAAAAGGTTTGATTCCCCCATAACCAAAACAGAATTTTCCACCAAGAGGCTGCAGTCCTTTATAAAGAAAATATAAATGTACATTTTTACACTCACAGAAAGGATCATTTATAAGTGGAAAAATTAGCAGTGCGTTGCACTGAGCCTCCTTCTTGCTCCTCTTAGCCTTACTGCTTCCGATGAGTTTACCCCATAACTTCCCCTTTCAAGTCCTCCCGTCCCTAGTCTATGAAAAGGGAGCCATTTTGAGACTAGTCTCCATTCCCTTTTCCCACCATACCCTGCTATATGAAAGCATCCATTGTTGAAATTCATTATATTTTCCAGTAACTGACAAAAGCAGATCAACATGAACAAGGAGAATACGCAGCTCACCAACACACCCAAACTGTAAGGGTTGGGGGTTTTGGGAGGTATATTCAAAAGTAGTTCATGAAGAGAGCACAAAAGTACCAGAGAATATTTTACACCAAGTACTATGACTCAGCCAGCCTGAAGTGAGAACAGGCTTGTTCTTCTGAAGGACAATACTCAAAGTGATCTTGGATGCTGTTTCAGTCAACTGGAAAGAACAGCATGAGATCTATGATCTCATCTATGATCTCTTTTTGCACATAGGAATTGCCTTCAGGCACAGCCAGAATGTTGTATTCAGGCCAAAAGGTAAGGTTTGATTGAGGTACACATGCCTATTAAAAAAAAAGTCTTCTAACCAGCACAAGGGACATAGTGTTAGCTCCAGCAGGATAATTAAGAGGCAGCTTATCAACCTGAGACAAGTGATAAGAAGCTAAATTGTTCCATTATTTCAACATAATGTGATGAAATTTACATTTCACCACACCTACCAGTTATTTGCAAGTCATGTTGACAAGTGCCCATTTGAAATTTTGTAATCAGTCAGAACTTAATTTGTCTCTGAACTTTAGCTCAGTTTAGGAGGAAGCTGAGAACTAGGAGTCTCAGCATAAGTCTGCCACTGACACACTGCCACTGACACAACCTCCCTGTGCTTCAGTTTATCAGTCTACAGAACAGACATAACACTTCTCTACCTCGAAGGGAAATATACATTGTAATTTAGTTTGAGATTCTCATATACAAAGCATCGTATAAATTCGGAGTACTGTTATTTTGACTAAAGCAAGAGTTATGAAACTTTCCCAGTGCAGACTACAGTTTCAGGCTTAGCTTCATCGCAACCCTTGGCAGAGTGTGGCTAGGGCAAGAGGTGGCTCAGTTCCACCCTAACTCTATTTTGGAAGCCATCCGTGTGCCTGCCCAGCTCAGCAGGTGAAGCTCTATGTCTGGCGGCACAAGGAAGAGCGCAGGTGAGGTGCTGGATTCCTGCCAGGTGGAGCTAGAATCCTGATCTCAGTAGGGTATACTGGGTCCTGAGTGGTGCTTCCTGGGAAGGTTTGCTGGGACAGGAAAGAGCCTGAGGAGATTGGGGCAAGGAGAAGGGGAGTCCCCAGGGAAGGAGAGAGATCCTGAGGTGATGGGGGCAAAGGGAGAGATCCTGAGGCCACATGTCTGGCAGCATCAGATACAGGGGGCAAGGTGGGTTGCCATGGGTGAAGGGCCTCAACTGCATATGGATGTACGCATCAAGAGACACTGTGGCAGGCTCCTCCAAGTCTGCTTGCAGTGAGAACCAATGGGCTGGAGCCCAGCCTTGTGGAACAGGAGCCACTGCTGCAGGGTGAGTGCAAGTTTTAATCCAGCCAGCGCAGCTGAAAATATCAGTCAAGATGCAGCAGCGGAGATTTCAGAGTAGGCCTGCAACACACAAGTATGTCTCTGTGTCCCCAGGCAGGCTTGCGCTGAAGAATGTGTCACCATGTCTACACTGCTATTTTTGGCCATGACAGCTAGATTAAAGCTAGAACGTGTATTCCTATCTGAGCTGAAATCACAATTCGATTGTAGTTCAACAGCAAAGGAGATATTGCACCAGTCTCAATCACAGCTACAAGAACTATAGTAATTGCTTACATGGAACAGTGGCATTAGGGAAGCAATTATTTTTAGCTGTTTTAATGAGACTTTTAGTTTCTGGAAGTAAACATGAGAAGCACTGATAGGCAAACTCTGGAGACTACCAGCAAGTTCTTTAAGACCATCAGTGGTTCATGGACCACAGCTTGAGAACCTGCAGAGTAAAGACTGGGAAGAGACATGAGAAGTAATTTAACCAAGTCAGTGTAGAGTGGCATACATAAATCATACTTTTTTTGGCCAGGACAGAAATGAAGCAACATCCCTTGAAAGGGCTGATTTTCCTATTTCCTGTTAGTACTACAGCATCAGGAATTTGGATGAGAAAGCAGGAAGATACCTATGCTTTAATAGCTTTACTCCTCCTGAAATAATGCATCTCCTCTTATTTCCAGGGACTGGAGAGTCTAGGAAGGTCTTCCTTTGGGTAACCCAAACATGCTTACGATTACTCAGATATTGAATGCATCTCTTGGGGGACCACACTGACATCCAGAATACACTTGGCATACCACAGACGTTATAAGGCCAACCCTGCATTGCACCTTTACGTGAGAAAACATACACAAAAACAGAAGATGAATCATCTGTTTTCTCAGATTTAATTTATCTAATTGTTATAGTTTTAAATCAAGGAACTTTAAGAGGACATATTCTTCATAACAACCCTTCACCGGCGATTTATATTCTGTATCTGTTGTCCAATTTACTCTGAAAAGTTGAAATGACAAAAATTACAGCCACTCTATTCTTGTGTGATCGATCATTCAAGAGAATCAATTTCGGCATCCAGAACACAAATTAGAGCTGAGACAGAAAAATTCATGATGTGACTTGACAAGGTGTATAATTGTCCCTGGCAGGTGGTTTACATACCGACTCCCAGAAGCATACTATGACCTTCTCTTTAACTGCAAGAATTTGCAGTCTGGCAGCATGTGCAATTCCAGGGGCAAGTTAATGACATCAAAGGACATCTCTTACCTTTCTTTCTAAAAATTTACAGAACCAATTTCAATGGTGTGACCCTCTGCGGTATGACAGGGGAGCTCGCTCCTCACCCCCACTCCCTGGCTGCCTGCTCCAGGTTCTCTGGTTGGTGGAAATTTTAATAATACAGTGTCATCGGAAATGGGTCAGCTTGGGTATTTTTCAAAAGTCTTTTCTCCCACAAACATAATGGTACCAAACATGATAAATCTAGAACCATTATGTAGCTTTATATTCAAGAAAATGTTTACACATCTTTTAAATTATACTTCAACACATCAATCAAGCTATGATTGCCTGGTACCTCACTGAAATAAGAGGTGTAGACAAGTCTGATCCTGACATCTGAGAGGAATTTCAAAAAGGAAATTGGGTTGTTAAAAAAGATCTCCAGTTCTGCTCCCTCCTGGTTTTTCCTGACAACCCAAGAACTCCATCGAATTTCAAACAAAACATCAAGCATGGTTGGGATGACTTCTCCAGAAGTAACCAAGCACCATCCAGATTCCTTAGATGCTGTCAAAGGCCAAGAAGGAGCAATTCCAAACCTACAGGATGAGATTACTTTAACTGGCAACTCATTTGCGTCTTTAATATCTTGATAAAAGCAGTCTTCAGTGATGAGACAGCTAAAGATGTCAATAAAATGGCTACTTTGGGTCATGACTTGTATGAAGCCTTCAAAACCTCTGTCAATCTATGGGCTCCCAATCAAAAATAAACTAAAGCTATGCTTGAATGCAAAGAAGAAAATCAGACTAAAGATGGTAGGGACTATTACAGAGCTAACTGCAGAGAGGTCACTGTTTGCTTGTCTTTTGATCATGTCCAGATCTCAGCTGAGACGCTGAGAAAGTAAAAGTTCTCCAGGGCACCATGACTGATGTTCAAATGAGACGGAACAATGCATGTGTGCCAGGTGAAAAGCAAGTGAACGCACATCTTGAATAGTCTTTTTAAGTCAGCACCTACTGACATGATCAATACCTTATGCCAACAGAGCCTTTCAGCATTGCAATCAGAGAAGGTCTGACTGAAGTACAAGCTCTCGGCAAACCAGAAACTGTTAACACCTGCCAAGATTTGGATGATCACTTCATTATGAGGCTGCAGAGAAAATACTAGACCTATGATGAAGTCTACCTCATGTTTGACAAGATTCAGTCCCTCCCCCACCCCCGCCATGCCACAGAGGGTGACAGGTGACACTGAAGTTAATACATTTTTACAAATAAAATGAAACTTCCCTTACCTTGCTATCAGGAACTTGCCCACAAAATGAGATTTTACTACATAATGCTTCCAGACTAATAACAGAAGTACTGAGTCTTTTTAAAAATCTCTCTGCTTCACCGACTACAATGACACCTTTCCAGTGAGACATCAACCCTTGCACATAAAATCAACTGCATGGGAAAATACACAGAATCAATTGGCCTCTTAGGAGCCCTGGACAGCCAGGACCACCTGTACCAGACCAGCTTTTACTGCCTTCTACCCGTACCCCCGAAACTGAATGTCAGATGCTCGTTACGCTATAATAGCTGTTAACAGCAAACACTGCAAGACTGAAAATTCCACATGCAGCGCATGAGATTTAAAAAGCTTAACAGCTCCCCAAATTTTATTTTCTTTCACTACAATTTAGATATTTTCTTTATAATTCCTAAGGTCTGTCAGAGGAGGTGCTACACAGAGAGTAAAGGAGGTTTATTATTTTTAAAATTATAAGAGAAATAAACTAGCAGAAAACTATGCATAGGAGAAGGCTTCAGATTACTCAGCCCTGGAGACGGTAGATACTAGCTACAAGCATACCCCCTGCTGGACAATTCTAGGAACTCCACTGATGAATGCTTCAGATGCAGATCAAAGAAACATGGAGGCTTTGCACCGAGGCATCCAGCCAGCGGATATGCCCTGCATCCAGCCAAGAAGTGAGAGTATAGAAGCCTTAAGTCTATGTTTAAGCCCTCAGACCACCTTATCATGAATCTCTTGGCAGTACTTTTAAAATTAATGTCTGGGCTCCCACCCGACCCAGACACTTCTGTTATTTCCTTCACTTCCTAGAGCTTAAACTATCCTTCTTTGTGGACACAAAACAAGTTTAAAAATCACCAAGCAACTAGTGAGTTTGAGTCATCCAAGCTGGTCTCCATTAAACTAGTCAGATTTTAACATTCAGATACCTCTAAACTCTATTTCTGATCTCTTACAAGCCAGACAGACTGATGCATACATGTATTTTATATGCAGTAATACTTATATGCACTTGAATATATTTCTCCTAATTCCCCTGAGAACAGCAACTTTCCCTCCCAACATACACACACTAATTGATCTTAACATATGCATTAAAGAACAATAAAACTCCTCCGTTGTACTGCATGCTGCAGAACTAAATTTTTTGAAGTGGTTTTGCTATAGATGAAGCACTACTGGAAGCCAAGGCAGTAAAAAGGAACCAGCAGCTTTTAAAAGGTAAACAGTTTGAGGCTACATTTTTCATGAGCCTACAGATGCTCCACCTTCTAAAAACAATAAAGACAATTTAATGATACCTTCCCCCAGGGCAGGTACAAGGATGTTTCGCGCCCTAGGCAAAACTTCCATCTTGCACGCCTCCCCTCCCCTGCCCCGCACCCCCTCTGCCCTGAGGGGCCCCCCCCTGCGGCAGCTCCCCCCCTCCGCCCTGAGGCACCCCGCCTTGCAGCAGCTCCCCACCCCCCACCCTCTGCCCTGAAGCACCCTCCCGCCCCAGCTCACCCCTGCTCCGCGCACGAACACAAGCATCCCGAGCACGCCGTCGCTGCTTCACTTCTCCCGCCTCCCAGGCTTGCGGTGCCTAAGCTGATTGGCGCCGCAAGCCTGGGAGACAGGAGAAGTGAAGCAGCTCACCCCTGCCTCACCTCCTCCCTGAGCATGCCGTCACCACTTCAATTCTCCAGCCTCCCAGGCTTGCGGCACCAAATCAGCTTAGGCGCCACAAGCCTGGGAGGCAGGAGAAGTGAAGCAGCCACGGCATGCTCAGGGAGGAGGCAGGGCAGGGGTGAACTGGAGCGGGGTTGCTCCAGCCCTGCCTTCCCCTCACATCAATACACCTCTACCTTGATATAACGCTGTCCTCAGGAGCCAAAAAATCTTACCGCGTTATAAGAGAAACCGTGTTATATTGAACTTGCTTTGATCCGCCATAGTGCGCAAGCCGCTCCCCCCGAGCACTGCTTTACCACATTATATCTGAATTGGTGTTATATCAGGTCGCGTTATATCAGGGTACAGGTGTAGTTACCAAAGCTACAAGGAAAGCAGTGGCTGAACCCAGAGCAAGGCTTCTAGGACACAAGTAAAGAGACCCGTGAGACAATTGTTATACTAATTTATTATTTTACATTTAAGTATAGTTAGTAATGTCTCCTAACGATCATAAACTATTTCAAGATCACTTTTCTTGAAGTTCTAGTTATGCTTACAGCCATAACACCCTCTGCGGTCAGATCTCATAAATGAAGCAGGGTTGAGTTAATTGAAAATTTGAGTGAGACACTCCGAAAGGGCATTTGTGTGCTGTCAGAAGCAATGATGCTGCAGTGGGTGGCATGCCTCTCTCTGATAAAGAAAAAGAACCAGTGAGCTGGCATGGTACTTGATTGTACCTCAAGTCAATACGTGAATTGGGACTGACATGTATGTGGTTGCTAAAGTATGTTATGTTCAAACTGAGCCATGACAACATCTAAAAAATACTATACACTATACCTGAAAAGTAACTGTTCAGGGAACTGGCTAATCAGGTAAAAGGAATGCTATGCATGGGAACACAGGAGTCATTTAACATGTCATTACCATTAGATGTAGCCCAAGAAGCCAGTTTGTGTGGCTACAATTACCGCTTGGACTGTATGAATGACAAATATCAGTGTTTCTAAAACCTGCAAAATTCCTGTCTTGTTGTTTTTTCTCCATGCAGTTCACAGAAAAATTCTTAGTGGGTTAATTAAAAAAAAAAATACAGTCTACACTAGTGAAAATAGCTCTTCTGTACCTATGTGAACAACAGGCAAGTCTCTTTCCATTCACAAACCTTACTTGAACACGCTGCTACAACAATCAGGAGGCTCGCTGTGAAAGATAGCCAGCCACTTCTGAACTATACTCATCACATACAGAGAACAAGAACACAAACCAAAAAGAGGAACAATTTTTTCCTCAGCATAACAAGACACTGACAATGTTAGCCCATTCACAATAGCATCCTCAGGCAAACAAGAAAAATATTCCAATGACTGGCAAGTACCTATTTACTTGTCAGAGAAAAAGATCCCCCTTTTTAAAGCCAGTTAGTATTAAAAACCCCAAAGCCTAGTGAGTTATGTTGAATGTATGTTGTTCGATATACCTGCTTCAATGACAAGCTGATGTGACCTGCACATAACAATCCTACGTACGCTGACAGGCATGTGATCCAAGACTAAGGGAAAGCTGGCCTCAGTTTCCTTGAGCAAACCCAACAAGATTTTTCCAGTGTAGAACAGATGGCCCAATTTGCTGAGTGGAGCTATGATATTTTCATAAAAACTAGGGCAAGAGGCCAATTTTTATTTTCAACCTCTTCCTCAACAGGAGATCCATTATTATTTAACAAGCACTGCCACTGTATGACAAGACACTAAATTCCTACTTTATAGCACTTTTCATCATAGACAGAAAGAGCTCTTGGGTTAGAGACTCAAAGTACTTCATAAAGGAGGTCAGTATCATTATCCATATTTTCAAAATGGTGAAAAAGAGGCACAAAGCAGAACAATAACCGGCAGATGGCAGAGCAAGGAACAGAATCGATGTCTCCCAAATCCCAATCCAGTGCTTTATGCACTAGGCCAAACTGCTTCTCTAAATAAAGAAGCAGTTTTTCTATTGGTGTTCAATAAGAAGTCCTGTTTGCACTAAATGTTAGGGCTTTTTGATTGATTTTGAAGTGCAAGACAACAGCTTGTCATGTGGTAAGTAAATTCTGCTTGCCCTGACCCGAGTTTGGCTGTCCCAGCTGAACAGAATTCTCCTCCTAGGCTGTCCATGAACTAGCTAGTAAGGTTTCCTCACTGCCTCTGAAAGCTCTGAATTTTTCAGGATGTTACTTGGAAACCTCACAGGCTCCAAAACAGCTGAGAATACTTGCTGTTTCCAGTAGAGTGTTCACAACACATTGGTCACTGAGAAATTGACTTCAGCCTCCACTACTTTCCATTCACCACACAACAGCTTCTTTCCAACAGAGCATTTGGCAGTCAGCCTAGCAACAAACTATTGTATTGTCCTACATCCATTCACAGATTAAAACCATGCACACAGTGTGTGTGTGTGTGTGTGTATATATATATATATATATATATACATACACACAGAGCGAGACAGAGAGAAATATGCCAGGTAGAGTAACACTTGCCCATAACGATTAATGAACCCAACCAAGTCTGTATCTTCCAGAACATAATGGTTCCACTTTATTACTTCCGTTGTGACTGCAAGGAATGTGTTGATAAATCCGTGGTGGGTCCTACTACAGTTTACCATGGACTGTAGAGTGTAAAAATCCCCACAACCAAATACAATAGAACCTCAAAGATAAGAACATCACAGTTATGGATTGACCGGTCAACCGGACACCACGTGGAACCAGAAGTAAGCTATCAGGCAGCAGCAGAGATGCGGGGAAAAAGCAAATACTGTACTGTGCCTGTATTGCAACTTAAAGATAGGCACATCTGGGTTGCCTGTCCCCACGGCCACGCTCATGCGTGCGGCAGCCACTTATAGCTAGGAGGTCAGGACGCTGGTGTTCGCAGGCACAACTGTGAGCCCCCAACTGCCAGGCCAAGCAGGCAGAGTAAGAGCAGCGCTGGGGTGTGCACCACTTTCCTGTAAGCCGCAGGCACTATTTTCACCCCCCGCCCTCGCTCTCCTCAGCCAGGAGGGTGACAAGTTTGCAAGCTCCATCCAAGCCCGGGAAAGAAGCTGCCACAGCCCAAGCTGCTGATGCTGCAAGGAAGCTGCTGGCACTGGAGTGGGAACTGCTGCTCTTGCAGCCAGAGCCTGGCCGGGAGCATGAGCTGCTGGTGCTAGAGCCTGAGCTGCTGCTGGCATGCTGTGCTCAGGAGAAGCGGCTCAGTTTTAAAGGGCCACAGCCTACCCCATATGCCCACTGCCGCCGCAGTGCCTCAGGGAGACTCACTCATCCTTGCAGCCAGGGAACTCGAACCAGATGCCTGCCCCTGCCCCCACGCGTCGGGCAGCTTCTTACAGGTAGGAGGTGAAGATACTGTTCAGAGTTACGAACAACCTCCATTCCTAAGGTGCCTGTAACTCTGAGGTTCTACTGTATGTAAGCAAGAACAAATCCAGGAAGTGCTGTCACTGTGTGCGATAGGGCAAAGTGACATGCCAATGAACTAAGAAATGATTAGCAAAAAATTCACCAAACCTTTCATCAGTTATCTTTAGCAAGAGGAAAATAAACCCAATTTAGGTTCCTTGGAAAACGGAGAGTTGGGCTCTGATTGAAAGCCAATGGGATTCAGGAACTTAATTTCTCTGAAAAGTCCCAGCTTTGGCACTTGCTTTGGCACTTGCTGCTGCCAAAGTAGTGTACTAAAGTATTACAGTTATATTTCTCAAACAAGAACCTTTGTAGTTTCTCCCAGGATGCCTTGGGACGTGCTCCCATGCACAAAACTAACTCTGCACTGCCACAAAGCCAACAAAAAACCTGACACCGGTTAGGCTGCTGGTATGCTGACATCCCAGCTTATCATACTGACCAATACTGTCTCATTGTTTTCTTGTACTACCCTGTCAGTCAATCTGTATCCATCTATTGTGACTTGTCTTGTACTTAAACTGTACACTCTTTGGGTCAGGGACTGTTTTTGTTCTGTTTGTACAGCACCTAACATGATGGGGTCTTGATCCATGTCTGTTGTGCCTAGATGCGACAATACTACAAATTAAATGTTGTTATAGTATGGATAGCTACTCAAGAGTAAGGCAATGTATAGGAGCCCTGAACTCACAGACTGAATACCTACTGAAGGTGGGTTAGACAGCTTTGAAATTAAACATATGGTGCTGGATTTGTGGTCCATGTGTCTTTCCATTACTACATTGAGGCAATTTTAACAAGGAAACTAAACACAACATTCTCTTATTTTTGTGCTTCAACAAACAAGCGTATTTGTTTTTATGTAAGAAATGTTTCCCTGATCCTTTTGTCCCTTTCTGTATATCATTTGCCACAATGAAGCATGAGATCTTTTAATCTGTTCATCACAACGACACTTTCAGGTCATTCCCTTCACTGACAGGTGTCTGATAGATGAGAAGTAATCTGCACTGTAAAGGAGGACAAATTGTTTTTTTGTTTCCCAGTGAGGGAAAAACTAAAGTTACTATTAATTCAAACAGTCTAGTCCCAATTACAAACATTTCACGAGTTGATGCAATACATGTCCTCTTTATAAAGAATACTGAACAGGAATACCCAGTTCTGTGTAACACTCTGCATTTTCCTGGCTTTTCCATAGATTATGTATTGTTTATATTACGGTGGCATCCAGAGACCAGCTGAGATCTGGACCCATAATGAGCATGTGTCCCTGGCCTTAAGACTTTACAATCTAAACAGACAAAATAAACAAAGGGAAGGAGGGGAAACAGAGGCACAGAACTGAAACGCTTTGCCCAAGGTCATAGCAGGTCAGAGGTAGAGCCAGGAATAAGATCCATGTCTCCTAACTCCCAGTCCATTGCCTAATCAGCCAGATCACACTGCCTCCCTAGTGTCAGATGCACTTCCATAAAGATTCTTGTGAGAGTACAGTATACAATTCCCAACCAACATCTGGCACTTTATCCTTGAATCGGAGAGTTCTAGCAGGTGTCTGTCTCTATTTCCACAACAGCTGAGGAATCAAGTCATGTGGAAACATACTCTGACTTGGCTGAAGCCAATTACCCTGTGCTAGGCAAAAAAGACCAAGAGGGAAGAGGTTTTGGAGAATATTCTTGTTGAGCTTTGACACAATAGAACAAGAGTTCAAATGTGTCCTGACAAAGAAAGTAAATAGTATTGGTAAATTGTATTTTGGTGTTTGTGTATATGAAACCAAAATATTAACACAGAATTTGCTAAGCAGAACTAGATACTTTATGATGTTTGTTTGAAGGACTGGATTCTCTGCTCCTGACTTATCTTACGCTCACTGTATACATGCAGTTTGCTTAGTTTAATTTTAAAAAGGAGTATTACTTACGTGAAAATCTGCAACTGAGACACCAGGCCATCATTGCTTTTATGAGACTAAACCACATTTGCCTCAGTCTGTTACTGCCCACATCCATTCCAAAATGTTATGCCAAAGCACTGGCTACGTGGCCTCTTATGCCAATGCACTGGTTACATTGCTTCTGACGCTGAAAGGCAGCTACCTGCTGTTAGACAACACCAAGCCTCCTGCTGCATATTAATCCTGAGGTATCAAAAAGCCAAGAGTTGCTGCTTCAACACAAAACAATGAAAACAGAAACAAACTACATAATGCCCCCCTGTGCAGGTATTGCTCTTACAGCAAGCTTTGTGGATACACTGTAGACAAATCCCAGCATTCAGAAATGTGGTTCATTTGTGCCAAAATATTGTGTCATATTCCACATACAAATTCATGTTTTTAACTTTCATAGTCTCCTAACAAACGCATCGACTCCAAATTGTCATCCTTCACTACTAGCAGGTAGCCAAAGGATTTTCCTTTCCTTTAATTTTGTCAGGAGTGACTCTGCCATATCCCTCCATTTTCATTGAAAAAGGAGAGCTCAAACAAAACAAAACAAAAAACAAGCGATGGCCTCAATTTTGCAACTGGATATATACAAGGAATTAATGGGGCTTCACATGGGCACACAGGTCGGTATGCAGAATCCAGTTGCACAATTGAGGCTTAAGTCTTTCAAGTGTAGAAGGAGCACATTCTGCAAAGGATTCTACTACAGCTGTGTAAACTGCACCATAACTAAATTTTCACACTCTGTACCCTCAGCGTACGTTCAGATCTTAACTGATCACAGATTGCGTTAAGACATTCATGTAAAAGGTTGGAAAGCAGACTGCCATTTGCCCCTTTTAGCCCTCTGGGGAACAATGAACAGTTCCGTTCTTAACTAGAGGGATATGAGTGACAGGAGACAGATGGCAAGGACATGCTTACAGAGTGCCTGTCTTCCCCCAAGAGATCCAGAATGGATGGAAAAGTCTTTTGCATTAAAGAGATGTGAGCTGGACTCCTTACTGTCTCCATGTTATATACCATATGAGAGGAGACTGGGATTTGCTTATTCTCAGATAAAATTCTGTAACTTCTCCCCCACTATAGATAAGATTGCCTGTCATTTATCCTTGTCCCTTATGCAGTCTGGCCCGTTGACTTATGAACAACAGAGCTAAGGTTGTATTCACCCCACTAGTCTCCCACGTGACCGTGGAAAAAAAAGAGCACCTAAAATTGTATATGTAATACAAAATGTGGGTGAGGTAATATATTTTACTGAACCAACTTCTGCAGGTGAGATACAAGCTTTCCAGTTTACACAGAGCTTTTCTTCAAGTCTGGGAAATGTTCTCAGAGCGTCACAGCTAAACACAAGGTGTAATAGACTGTTTAGCATAAGTAGTTACATATTGCAAGGTGAAGTGGCCCATTAACATTCCTCCAGTCAGGGGGAGAAAGGAAAGGGGAGTGGAAGGAAGTGGGGGCAGGAAGTGTTACTAAGGTATAGATTGTTGTAATAAGCCACAGATCCTCTTCTGGCCCTCAAACAATCCCGCCTAGCCCCTCCAAACTCATCATCAGAAGCAACAGACCAGGACCCACCAATTCTACGGGCACGTCTACACTACTCACCGATCCAGCAGGTAGTGATTGATCTAACAGGGATTGATTTATCGTGTCTAGTGTAGACACGATAAAGCAATTCCCAATCGCTCTGCCACCGACTCCTGTACTCCACCGCGGCGAGAAGCAGAAGGGGAGTTGACGGGGAAGCGGCAGCAGTCGACCCCACGCCGTGAGGAAGCAAGGTAAGTCAACCTAAGATACGTTGACTTTAGCTACGCTATTCTCGTAGCTGAAGTTGCGTATCTTAGGTCGATCCTCCACCCCACCCCACCCCCAGTGTAGACCAGGCTAAGTGGCACCAGACCCTGTCAGAACATTAGCATTATTATAGACTTAGGCTCAAATTTTAAGGTCAGAAGGGACCATTATGATCATCTAGTCTGACCTCCTGCACAATGCAGGCCACAGAATCTCACCCACCCACTCCTGTAACAAACCCCTAACCTATGTCTAAGTTATTGAAGTCCTCAAATTGTGGTTTGAAGAACTTAAGGTGCAGAGAATCCTCCAGCAAGTGACCCATGCCCCATGCTGCAGAGGAAGGCGAAAAACCTCCAGGGCCTCTGCCAATCTTTATGCTAAACAATCTGTTCCACCTTGTATTTAGTTGTGATACTAAGTTTCTCAGACCTGAAAAAGAGCTCTGTGTAAGCTTGAAAGCTTGTCTCTCACCAACAGAAGTTGGTCTAATAAAAGATAGTACCTCATCCACCTTCTCTCTCTAATATCCTGTAACCAAAACACTGCATAGGTGTAACTAAGTGATTCAGATGGACAACTAGATAATCACTTTGCAAATGTTTTCATAGAAGGATTGAGATTTTTCTCTAAAACATGGAGACCACTCTGGCCTGTTGGGCTGACACTGACTGAGGTGGTTTGATACTTTAACTCCTCCTTACCACCACCACCACCCCGGAAGAATTTTAACCATCTAACAACAAAGAATTTTGAAACTTTATTCTCTGTGACACTTACGTGGATGGGTCTTGTATATTTTGAGAGACGTTGTCCTTTTCTAGTCTATGTTCAATAATATTGAATTGTACTACCATAGTTTAGTTACTGGATATTAAATTTTGTTGTATTTTTAAGCTGTCAAGGGTGCCCAGAGCACATGGATAGGTGCTTTTTAAAAAAAAAAAAAAAAGTATACACAAAATTAACAAACAAGTGTCCTCCTTACATCAGGTCAATATCACTCTCTTAGGATGGTAAATGTTTAGAGCAAAAAGGGGGAAAGTGTCACTTCTTAGGAAGTGAAGATAGTGTTTATTTTAGAAAATAAGACTTGATAAGACATAGGACCTATGAGTGGAAAGTACAAAAGTAAATCTCTATATACAAGCTCCTATTGTTCTAAAATTAGTCTTGCTGATCTCCAATCACTACTAGGAAATACGACGTTGATGAGGTAAGAGACAGCTTACGGGTCCAAAACGTTGGCTGTGTTAGCATATCCACACCAAAGTAAAGCTTCCAGAGTGCTACCAAGTAGACTTCTGAAAGATCAGGCACTGCTGCTTGTAATTTTCAATACAGAGGTGTGAGGAGGTCTGCCTTGGTTTATTTTACTTCCAACATCCTATAGATGGTCAAGGGATATTTTTTTAAGGTGTGCGCCTTTAGGCTTAATGTAAGCCACCAGGGAAAAATTTAAGATTTGAGAAATGTTGGCAGATGTTCCCTGATTTATAAAAAATATTGTATTTACCCAAGGATATGGGTCATCTGAAGGAAAATTAGGTAGGTATTTAAATCTATTGGCCCACCTAGA